>NC_056731.1:672845473-672952973 GCF_019279795.1 Protopterus annectens
GGGAAGGTTTTATTTTTGGGGGGTGGGGTTTTTTTTTTTGGATAAAAATATGGATGGGTTGGTTCAAGGTGGAATAATGGGGGAAGTGTGGAGTTGGAATCCAAGAGTTTAGAGGTATCAGGGGTTAGACGATTAGCTAGATTTAGTATAGAGGTGGTAAAGAAAGAGTTAAAGTCATTTGCTGTTTGTGTAGGGTTATCAGGGTTGGAGCCTAATGGATTAGGTGTGGGTGATTTGCCTGGTGATAGCAGTTTATTAATTGAAGCACAAAAGTTTTGTGGTTGTTTAAGGGATGATTGCTGTAATTGGATGAAGAAGTTCTTTTTATCTTGTAGAATTGCTTTTTTTGTTATGTTTTTTAGTTGCCTAAAGGTTTGGTGTTTGGAACTATTCTTTGTGTAACGCCATTTTGCCCATGATTTGTTTCTGTTATGGATTAGTTTCCTAGTATGAATTGAGAGCCATGGAGCTGGTTTAGTTTTGATTCGTATAGAGCGGGTTGGGACATGATTGTCGAGGATTGTTAGGAAAGTGTTATTGAAGTAGTTAACTGCTTCGTTTATAGGGAGAAATTTAAGAGGTGACCAGTTACAGAGCTTAAGATCATTTTGAAATAGGTTGGGGTCAAAATGTTTTTTTGGATCTGGTCGTTCTAATGGTTGTTGGGATAGTAAGACTTATTTTATGTCTGATAATATATATTAGAGAGTGGTCACTGAGGTTGTCTGGGAGGGTTCCTGTTGTATATTTTTGATGTGGGCTATTTGTAAGTATCCAATCCAGGATGCTTTTTTTATTATTATGATTATTTGTTCTGGTAGGGGAGTTGATAGCTTGTGAGTAACCATACAGGTTGATAAGGGTGGGTGAAATGGAGTAAGTACAAGAGTTCCAGTCTATGTTAAAGTCACCTAGGATTATGGTTTCCTGTGGTAGGTGTGTAGAAAGCCTGTTTAATATGTCCTCTAGTACACTTTGATTGTTACCTGGGGGAATATAGGAGCAGATGATGTTTATGGATTTGCTGGAGTTGAGCTGTAGTTTTGATATAATTACTTCTGTGTTATTGTTTGTGGGAAGGTTGGTTTCCATGATACTAATTTGTAGTCCTGATTTGTAAAGAATTGCTACCCCGCCGCCTTTTTTGTTTGTGCGGTCGTTTCGAAGGATGCTATAACCTGGGGGGGGGGGGTGATTTCATTATCTTTTATTGTGGATTTAAGCCAGGTTTCTGATAAGCAGAGGATATCAAACTGATGAATATCTAGAAGGGCATGAACCTGAGGTATTTTGTTGCAGATACTATGTATATTTAGATGGGCTATAGAGAGAGATTTGGAGAGTTTGTTAGCAGGGGAGGGTGTTGAGTAATATTGTTGTAGCTTGTGGTGAGTAAGGAGGGGTATGTACCTGGATTAGAGTGAATGTCTCCATCTATTAAGGAGTGGGGTGATATAAAGTTCTTGAACTGTATAAGTTTCCAATGGTAGCTGAGTGATTTTCTAATATTTAGAATGGAGTATTTGATGTGCACTGCTTGATGATATTTAGGAAGAAGGTAACTAGGTGTATAAGTGATATTAAAAAAACATGTAGGGGAGTTATGTATGATTAAGAGAGTGTGTTTGGTAGGGATGGTGAGATTAGATAGGGGGTGATCTTCGAGGGAGGTTAAGAGGTAGGTAGTAGTTAGAGTAATAGATAAGAGGGAGAATAGTAGTAGGAAATGGGAATGGAAAGACATAGCTAAGGAGTGTATGGTGGATAATTAGAGGGGTAGGAATAATGAGTAGAGGGGGATATATAGGAAGGTGTAGACAAGTATTATTGGGAGGAGTTAAGTTCTAGGGGAAGTAAGGATGTGGTCTGTATGGTTAGTGATTGGGGTGGGTATGGCCAGGGGTAGGAAGTGTGATTGGATTATTCTATTGGGGGTGTGGTTATGGGTGTATAAGTTTAGCTACAATGGGGGTGGGTGAGATTTTGGGGCAGGGTAGGGGAGGAGGAGTGAGCCACTTGGCGAGCAGTGGGCAGAGACACCAGAGTAGTTTGTCAGGATGACAATCAGTAAGGAAAGAAGATATGCAGGTAAGTCTGCAAGTAATACAGTATGGGGAAATGTTATGGTGCTGGGAGAGGTATATGTGTATGGGGAGTAAAGAGTGAATAAAGATGCATAAGTTCAGGGGGAGAGGAAGACGTAGTCTGTCAAGAGAAGGTTGGAGAGGGAGTTGGTAGTAAGGGAAGAGCAGGTGAGAAAGGATAGGTTTACAGGGATTAATGTAGGGAAACCTACCTCAGATGGAAAATAAAGAAAATAAACAAAAAAGCAGGAATATGATAACATATATAAATATACAATGACTAATTTAGAAATTAATAATAGAAATTATTATGAAAAGAAAAAATATGAGAAAATTGGAGAATTACTGTATAAACAATAGTATTTTCTTACAAGAGAGAGAAAAGAGGTTTCACCTAATTTAAGTAAAATAATAAAGGAAGACAGTAGCAAAATGGGATAAAATAGGAGAACTGAAAGATAAAGAAGATAACATTAAAAAGTCAGCAATGAGTTATTTGACATATTTCATGCTATGTTAATGTAAACAAGTAGCTGTTCTTCTACAGAAATATGTCACTTCTGATTATCAGAATGCTCTTTAGATGTATGTAAATTATTGTCAACACATAACATCATTTTGTGGGTGTGGTTATAATGAAGATAAGAGTTAACAGTAAAACTAAGACATAAAAAAAACATACTCTGTTTCATTTTGTTTTCAAACTACTTGCTGCTTTAACATCGGGAATGTATCCAGAAATAAAATTATGAAACACAGATGCATGAGAAGTGTAGCAATACAGTTTAAGTTCTGGGCATATATCTGGCTTATAGAGATGTTTGTGCATTGTAGATAGCTGAAAAAGAGTTAGGTGATGTGGTAATTATAAATAATTTAATTCTTGGAGGGGTAGGCAATGGTGTGTTCTTTCATTATACTTTACTGCAAATTTTGCTCTTTTATTATAACATTCCTCAAGTTTTGACAGTTGTGAGACTTGAGTGTTAGTGAAGACTGTGGGCAGCATAAAGGAGATATGGCAGTAATAAAGTAGAGGCTATACATCATCTGAGGTAGGTTTTTATGCAGTATGGTACACTTAGTTTTTCATGAGGTTTTTTTAACCACATGTGATGCATACAGTAGATACCGAATTTCAACGTATCTATGTTGATTCCCCAGTAATTGTGTGCGGTTTATTTATTCTGTCAAGGTGTCATGGTGTTTTTGGAAGAGATGATGGCAAATAGTGCTTTTTTTTGGTCAAGATTTGAGATGCATTTTGGAATAAAGCATAATTTTTTTTATGTTTATACATAGTTGTGAATTATTTAGCCATGTTTCAATAGACACATTTTTGGTAGAGCAGATTAGGACTGAATCATCAGCATATTTTATTAAGGGAGCAATTCCTGACAAGAAGGTAGAGAATTCATTTTTCCATTCCACAGTTTGTGGGCTGTTTCATAGGTAGCTATGGCATCACTGTAGTGAAGAATTGGTGAGCCCTAAGGATGAGCGTTTATGTAAGAGTTTTTGTTGGAAGACAGTATCAAAAGCCTTTTATAGGCCTAGGAAGATGGCATACCTCTCAACCTCTTAGCACAAGAAATCTTGACAAAGCCTGAAATAATGGAAGGGGGGGGGGCAAAGGCACAAAAAATAGAGAGAGCTTTTAAATATTGCTCTTATAAAATTAAATTTGTGGTAACATGGATTTTCTGATGTATATAAAGTCTAAACCTCAAATGTATGTCACTGTTTTGTCACTTCAGTCCATAGTGATTTGCCAGAAAACCACAAATCTTACTAGGAATAGACCAAAAACATGAGGCAAAAATCTGAGCATTCTGAATAAATCTGGACAGCTGAGAAGTATGGAGATTGTAAAGACTAGGCTTCTAGCATTTCTGTAAGTATTGGCAGTATTACTAAATTCAGCAAAACAGTAGTTGTGCTGTGATGATGACAGAAGCAATGCTGGGAGGAAGGCAGAAGCTGGTTGTCTATTAGATAGTTGAGAAGATTTGTATGAAAACTGGCTTATAGTTTTGAAAGACCTGCATTGATTCTACCATCAGGCAGTAGGATAATAAATTATTTTTGTTCTATAGTGATGTGACTTTATTTTCAGATTTGAATCAATTTATCAGAATTAAGACTGGATATGCAAAAGCCTCAGATATTATTTTAAGATATTTTGCAGGTAGATTGTCAGGGGTAGTTGTATTAGTGTTTCATTTTTTTGAGGATTATGGAATTTGTGGGAAATGGTTAGAATGAGACTTGCTGATGGGATTTATTTCATTCCCATTGAAACTGATGGCTGAAATCTGTTTATTTTTTGCATATTTAAAATAATTTTGGGCCACATGAGGAGATGTTTGATTTAATAACACTTTTCTATTCATGAATCTGTTTAATATTTTCTTTGATTATTCATTAGTGAACTTGTATTTTTACATATCCCAGTAATAATAGTTTTATTATCTAAAATATACTCTTTTAATAACAGTACTTGTATTTCTTGCATGTCTAGAGAGTATGGTAACTCTACACATATTTATTTTTCTGTCTATCTAGCTATCTATCTAGTCATCTGTTTATCCATCTATACCTATCTCTAGAAATGTAAATTGCATGAAGAGCAATATATTTCACTTATAAAGGCTCATAACCTACATAGCACACATGCACACATACATACACACACACACACACACACACACACACACACACACACACACACACACACACACACACACACACATAACACCAACAATCTCACACACACACACACACACACACACACACACACACACACACACACACACACACACAATATACAGACATGCATGCACTCAGACTACAGTGTCTTTCAGATATGACAGTAAATTCTAAACAAGAATGTTCCGTTTATTTTCTATACAAAAAGTGAAGGCTCTATAATAGTACAGGTCTCAGGATTCTCCATCATAAAACAAGAAAAAAACAAAACTTTTGAGATATAGTTTTGTATGCAGTAATTCATACAAAGTGTGATTACCTTGTATTACATTTTAATAATTTCAATTTAGGTATTATTCTATTAACATCAGTCTCAACATAACTGATGAATCCAGTACTGTTATAGCACCTCTTTTTCCAACTTTCTTCTGTACAAGTCTACTCTCTTTGTACAACTCCATTAGAGAAGAATGCTCACCCTTACTCTGACTAACACACACACACACAAAAACACTTGTTTGTAGGTAACACAGCAATTTGTTAATATTGCCAATTTCTCTGTTAAAATATCTCTAATTTCTTTTTTCTAAATTATTTCAAATGTACTTGTTGCTGTACAGTAACTGGGCTTTGTGCACTTATCTCTGTATTCAGTGTGTTTAATGAAATTACAGATTCAGTTCTATAGTAAAAACATTTAAGTTATTAATATCATCTATTCCACAACATTACCATTTTTTTAAATAACATACACTTTTTCAAAAGAAGATGTTATTTGTGTATTAATATCCATCAAGGTTTGTTTAATTCTTTTTTTTCCAAAAACATTTTATTGATTTATACATAAGTACAAAAGGTAAAATCTGACAGTTGAAAACAGTGAATAATACAATTGCAGGAGCAATGGGACAACTAATAACTAAGCACTAGCACTGCTGAAACAACTAACTAACTATGTACATTATCTACAGAGTGCTACTAATACATAGAAAATAGTACCTGCAAGAACATATAAAATCATTTGTAAAGATTGTCAAAAATAGATTTACATCATCCAGATATAATACAGAGGCCATACTGTATTTCATACAGAAGATTTGTTTAATTCTTGAAACTCTGCTTTAATTATTTAGAGTTGCCACATTTGTTATTGAGACCACCGTTGATTTCATTTTGCTGTGTTGTGAGTACCTGCTTTACTTCTTCTTTGAAACATCACTGTTATTGATACTCATGATGCAAAGATCTTTGCCTTTGATTAATGTCTATGAAGAGCAGTTTGGGGAATTTACATGGTCTCAGCTCCTTTCTTAAAATGTACTTGGCCATTTTACTGGTTACTTAAAGCATTTACCTAGCTTTTTATTTTATTACCAAAATGTGCAAGATTATAGGACTCTACTGAAATGTTAGCTGAGATATAAATATTGTAAGCATTATCAACACTTGAAACGTTTTTATTTTTAAACCTTTTGCTTACATAAGCTTTATTGCTGTCATAATCATTTTTATTAAACTTTTTTAAATGACTGTAGTATCTCTTCATAAATAGTTTCAGTATCAAAATATATTGTCATAGGTTCTTTCCATTATACAATATTAAACACATGTAAACTTTTAATTTTGCATTCCAGTTCCTATATATCCTTGGCTAATGCCTTATTCTTCAACTCAGCAAGCTTTGATTTTTTTTCATTTACTCATACCCTATTTCTTTATTTAAATGTCATCATACTTTAGGCAATATATACTTAATTGTCTACTAAATATGTCATTACAGAAACTCTTAGGATGCAATGCATTCTTTCTACCTATAAATGCATTTCAAAAATAATTTTTGCCATTGTCATCTTTACTGTGTCTTCGATTTATGTTCAATTTTAGGTATACAATCAACAAATGTCTAGCTGAAGTTTTAAGGAATCAGACACTGTAGATTTTTGATTGTCACTCTCAGAAGCAATCAAGAAAGGATTAGTCAGTATGTGTGAAAACTCTGGTTGGTTCAGATGGTACTTCATTCTCATAAGGAGTACTGCACAAAGCCAAATAGGAAGGGATGGAAATATGCAATGATGAAAATAGAGCTTATGTGAAAAAAACTAAAAATTAAGTCAAAATCATGATTCAACAGCTAAAATGTAATATGTTCATATGTGTGTAGTAAGCTAATAGCCTTGGAGCCTTTACAAGCTTAGCCCATAGGATTAGCTGGGCATTGTGCCACCCGAGCTTAGTTCCCAGTGCCTCTGTCAAGTAAAGCCACTGGAGTGATCCCTGGGGTGAATTTTCTATTTCCCACCCACTCATCAATATTTCTGTTGAAGAGGGCCAGAGAGGTGCTCTGCTTAACATGTATGGGAAGTCTATTCCATAGCATGGGCATCCTCTGGGTTATGTACCTGTCCCTCCAGCATGTTCTGTTCATTGTGGTAATGAGGTTGAGGTCTCTGGAGCGTGTAGTGTGGAGGGATTGGGATTTATTTAGATGTAGCATTTCTAACTGAGCTGGGTCAGACATGGCTTTATAAGTCAAGCAGAGATCGCTTTTGAGTAGGCGATATAAGACAGAGAATAGTTGGAGTTTTTTGAGTCTTTCCATATAGGACAAGTGTTTAAGGCCTAGGATCCTCTGTGTGAGGTACTTTTGTGACCTCCCAAGATGTTGCAGGTGTCTAGTGAGGTACATGCCAAACGGGGCATTGTATTCGATGATTGGCCTAATGAGGGAAGAGTAGAGTGAGACAATGACCTCTTTCGTCCTGGATGCAAAACCCTTAGTAATGAGATGTGCCACATAGAAGGAATTTCCAACCTCAGTGGCAATGTGGTGGTCAAAAGAGAGGTTGTTGTTAACCTGTGTTCCCAGATCTCTTATAATGCCTTCTGTGTTCAGTGGACTACATTTGATGTGGTAATTCAAGGGAACTGAGTTTTTCCCAAGGGGGATGACAACACATATTTTGGCATTGAGCTTAAGGCCATGGTTCTGACACCATTCATTGGTCTCAGTGAGGCCTTTCTGCACGATGTCAACATAACTTGGGGAGTTAATAATAGCTGAAAAAAAACTAAGAACGCCACTCAGACACGCTGGTAAATGGTGAAAAGCTTCTTCTTTATTGCATTCTGGTACCTCGGCCTTCGCCTTCTCAAGGAATACATTTAATTTGTGTTTCACCACACCTTATATATCATTAACTTAATATATTAATATCAGTCAAACACTCCATCAAACAATTATTGCATTCTGGTACCATTTACCAGCGTGTCTGAGTGGCGTTCTTAGTTTTTTTTCTACTTATTTTGCCAGTGTTTTTTCAGAGTTAATAATAGCTCCCAACTTGCAATCATCTGCGAACCTTGTCAGCCAGAGTCCCTTCATGTTGGCCTGTACTTCAGAAAAGTAGATAACAAATAGGAGTGGACCCAGAACTGAACCCTGTGGGACTCCACTCATGACTGGTCGGCAGTCTGACTTGGAGTCAGCTACTTTCACACTATGGGTTCTATCTGTGAGCCAGTTTGCAACCCACCTAGTGATATAGGGGTTGATGCCCAGCTTAGTGTGTTTTTCTATGATTCCTGAGTGGGGAATGGTATCAAAGGCCTTGGCCAGATCAAGGTAGGCTGTATGAACCACCTTGCCTTCATCCACAACTGTGGTGACTGTCTCAAAGAAGTCGACCAAGTTGAACAGATATGATCTACCCTTCACAAAACCAAACTATATATACTGTATAATCCAGAGTTTGGAGATTCGCTACATCCTTGTTTATTAGGTCCATGATGAAGCAATCCATAACCTTGCATATCAGACTCATCAGGCTAATGGGGCAATAGTTCCCAGGGTCTGTAGTCACTCCTCCTTTGTGGAGATGGATGACTGTAGCAGTGCGCCATTTGGCAAAGACAAAGCCTGAGTTGTGGCTGTGATTGAACAGGGCAAACAGGTGAGGTGCCAGTTCACTCTGTAGTTCATGTAGAATACAACAAGGGCTATTGTCAGGTCCCATAGAAGCTGTATTCTTGGCCTTGAACAGTGCTGTTTTAAGATGTGCAGCAGTAATACTGGGTGCATGGCAATCTACTGGTATTGTGATTGGTCCTTTGAGGGGGAGCGATAAAGTTGGCACTGAACCTGTTGGCCAGTATACTGGCAATATCTGTTGGCTCAGTATAGGAGGAACCATAGTGCGGTAGCTCAGAGCAATTCTGGGTATTGCCGTGGAGTCCTTGTGGTTGTCTTTACTACCTGCTGCAATTTTGTTTTCATAGCTAGCTTTAGAGGATTTGATGAGGGATCTCAACCTTTTGGTGAGGCTGATAAGGGAGTTTTTCCAGTCTTGGGACTTCACCTTATTCCGCATCAGTTTTCTCCTTCTGTTTTAGAGTTTGTTTATGGCAGGGGACCACCAGATCGGCTTCCTTTTTTTGAAGCAAGCGTCTTGGTTCTATTGGGTATTGCAAGATCCATGCATTTGTGTACGTGTTTGTACAGTGCATTGCTGTATGATTCGGCAGTCATGCCACTATTCTCCATTTGCATGGGTGCCATGAAGTTAGCCTCCTCTGTTTTTAGGAGCCCTAAGTTAGCTTTGGAGAAATTTTTCATGGTGGTTACCTTTATGTGTGTGTGTGGGTGTGTGTGTGTGGGGGGTGTGGATTTCCAAGGGATTAGTTTGTGGTTAGATCTAACCAGGGAGGGGTTGACTATTGGTGTAGTGTAATGTTCACCCATGTTAGAAATGACTAGGTCAAGGATGTTGCTACCTCTAGTGGAGGTAAGAACGAGCTGATCCAGGGCATTGGAATTAATGAATTCCAGGAAGCGTTGGGCAGGTGTATTGGTTCATGAGTAGTTTTCCCAGTTAATGGAGGGGTAGTTGAAGTCACCCAGTATGAGAGTGTTAGGTTGGACTTTACTGTTCTCCAGGGTGCTTAGGAATGTGGAATGTGAGTCTTGGGACATGACTAGGGACCTATAGCAGGCTACAACCTGAATTATCTTACCCAATGTTAGCTACACCTGAATTATCTCAGATGCATTATGTTGGGCTACCAGTCGGGAGGTTTGCGCATCCTTTATGAATATGGAAACACCACTGCCTTTGGAGCTTTTGTCCAAGTTCTGAGGTCTTAAGGTGTGGAATGAGTTGTAGCCTGGTAGTGCAGGGGTGCTTTCTGCTGCCTTGAATCAGGTCTCTGTTACAGCACAAATGTTGATGTTCTCCATTTTAAGGAGTTCTTTGAGTGAGTGCATTTTGTGATTTAGACTTCTAGCATTGATCAGCCTGACCCTCAGATTACATTTGTTTGTAGCTTTTACGGTGGTAATTTGCTCTTTGGGACACCGCCTAAAAAGGCACTATAGGGGTGGCAAGATCCTTGGCCAGTATTCAGAAGCCCAGGGATGACAGATGTAGGCCATCTCTGGCAAAGCATCGAGGTCTATCAATCATGTCATCCCAGGCAAACAGATACTGGATCACCTTGAATGACACCAGAAACTTAGTCAATTGTTGAAATCAGTCATTTTCTACTTGTACAGTGGTATCATTCTGGGTGATGGTAGGATGCTGCTCAGGGCTAGGGTCATACCCACCTGGGCTACATAATTCAAGAGCTCCTGCATGTCTCTTTTTTTGTAGTCCTAGGAGGTACATATCAGGTCATTCACACCACATGTACAATGACAGAGTCATATTCATACCTGTTGTTGAGGGACCTGAGTATGTGCGTTATGTGGTGAATCCTGATGTCTGACAGGCAGAGTGGGGCATCAGTGTGCCTCACTATTGAGTCATCTATGACTAATGTGTTGGGCATGCTGTTTAGGGGCTTTGGTTGAGTAGCACACTGTTTAGGAGAGTTATGTGTCTCATGATTAGTGTTGTGTTATGGTGGTCGAGTGGGTTTCTGCCTTGGAGGTGTCTGCTGTTTGGGTAGATTTTTATTGAGAGCCTTCATGAAGGTGGGTGTGTGGTTTGTGTTTCTATGTGAAAGCAGTGCTGGTGTGTGTTCTGGAGGACTATGTGTTTTATGTGGTGTGGTGCAAGTGCTGACCTTCTCCTCTTGACCAGCTATTCTGGTCTTGGCTGGAGAGTGCGTGGCTTTCAGTTTGGATATATAAGTGCATTTCTCACAAGTCTGAGTGTTGGGAGGTAAAAGGAGATGGTTGTTGGTGTACATGAGGCAGTTGCTACATTGCCTCAGGATACCCAAGTTCACCAGGTTAATAGGAGAAGGCACAGGGAACTGACCTTTAGACATGCCTGGAGGGGAGGGCATTAATGATAAGTACTGGAGCTGTTTCCTTGTAGAACGTTTAGTGCTGGTATCACTTTTGTGTGCTACAATAATTGCTACAAGAAGTCTGGTAAAGTGCTAAACTAATAAGCTAGTAAAAGTGCAGGAGAGGAGACAGCTAGGAGACCAAAGGGAAAAATTGAAGAGCAGACTTTGGCACTGCTCAGAAGCTTACAAACAGTCCTGGATACAGCAAATCTGTATCTGGACTAGACTAGTTACAGGAAAGGCAGGAAAAGTTCAAACACGGGCTTTTTAAGCAGAAAGTTGAAAGAGTTGGAAAAACTGCCTAAACGGCCAATAAACTTCATTTTCTGGACCAGAAACCACTCCTCTTGTGGTAGATATGCTACATACTGCTTGCCACTCCCACTGGCAAGCTAGAAGGCTTCCCTCCAACACAAAAAGGGTTGTGGGGGGGGGGCTGATAAGCTTACAAACAGCCCCGGATGCAGCATATCTGTACCTGGACTAGACTAGTTACTGGAAAAGTGGGAACAAGCATAATAAACACATGCCAGGGGAAATACAGAAACACAAGAGAAAATGAACAATAACAACAACTCAAATGGTTAAATAAATAAATAAAAAATAAAAAAACTCTTTTTGGAAAATTTAATGCATACTTTCCCTTAATGTAACCTATTACATAGCAAAATGTATCAAACTGATTTTCAAAAAAAAAAAAATGGAATGAACGATCACTATATGCTATGAGTTACTTTTTCAACACAAAATGGGTTTATACATATTAGAAATTCCACTGGCCACTCAGAATTCCAAACAGATGCATCATTACTTAAACAGATCCCTCTAAACAATAAGAACACCTGATTTTCTTACTTAATCAACGTACACCACTCACATAATTCTAAGTAAGAAGTATCTCCTCCTCCTCCTTTTTGTTAGAAATAATAATAATATCACAGGAATGGTATATACACGAATATGTGAAAACAGAGGTATCAGATCATTTTATGCAATAACAAAAGCTTTGACAGTTATTTATGGGTAAACAAACTAGATGGAGGCACAGGAACCCAAAAAAGACCAGTTTATTATATCCAAAAAAACAGTCAAACGCTTTTCTCTTGTATAAAGACTTCTTCTTTAGACAAGAACAAATTGCACAGGACACTAAGGATAATCACAAGGCTTTCTTTAGTTATGTTAGGAACCTGGGTGGGAATTCCCAGATATGCTCAGAATTAGTCCAAAATGACAAAAAATGCACTGAACCCACAGACATTGTCAACATCCTAGCTGACAGGTTCAGCGCAAACTCCCCCCCCCTCCCCACCAAAAAAGCAAATATCTATCCCAGCAGAGTGCTGCCCCCCTGACATCTCAGATGCTCAGGTAAGAGCCGCCCTCTCCAAAGCAAAAAACAGCATCAATGGGACCAGACGGTGTCCCAGGCTGCATCCTATATGAACTCCAAGAAGAGCTAAACCCAATCATAAAACTACTGTTCAATCTCAACCTTACTACAGGATATGTACCTAAAGAGTGGCGTACAGCAACAGTGGTCCCTCTCCACAAAGGTGGTGCCTCAACGGATCCTGGAAACTATCGCCCCCATAAGCCTGACTAGCTTGGTCTGCAAAGCTATGGAAAGGATCATCATGATCCTCATAAATAAAGATATTGGGGTCCTACAGACACTGGATCCTACCCAGTTTGGCTTTGTTAAGGGCAGTTCCTGCCTCTTAAACCTGGTTGATTTCTTTGAAACAGTCACCAGGGCCATTGACGAGGGGAAGGTGGTCCATACAGCCTACCTGGACCTCGCAAAAGCTTTCGATACAATACCCCACTCGGGCATTATAGATAAGCTCACCAGCTTAAATATAAACCCCTATGTCACTAGATGGGTTGCAAACTGGCTCAAGGACAGAACCCACATGGTTAGAATTGCTGGAGCCATGTCAGACTCCAAACCAGTTACAAGTGGCGTCCCACAAGGCTCAGTCCTGGGACCTCTCTTGTTCGGTATATATTTCTCGGAGGTACAGGCCAACACGGAAGGACTGTGGCTGACCAAGTTCGCAGATGACTACAAACTAGGCACCATAATCGACTCACCAGCCGACACAAGCATCCTACAAAAGGGCCTCATAGAAACAGACAACTGGTGCCAGAGCCATGGCCTCAAGCTAAATGCGAAAAAGTGCATAGTCATCCCCTTTGGCAAAAACAAAGTGCCCACAAATTACCACATAGGTGGTAATCCATTAAGTACGGAAGAAGTAATTAGGGACCTGGGGACCCAAGTTGATAGCAATCTCTCATTTGAAAACCACGTAGCCAAAGTGGTTAGAAAAACATTTTATATAGCCCACCTAATCATGAAGGGATTCACATCTAGATCAGGGGAGATCATCTTGCCTCTTTACTCATCCCTCATCAGGCCCATAATTGAGTACAATGCCCCTTTTAGGATGTACCTTACCAGACACCTGCAGCAACTGGAAAGACCCCAAAAGTACCTCACCAAGAGGATCAAAGGGCTCAAACAGATGTCATATGCTGCCCGGTTAAAGAAATTCCAGCTCTATTCAGTGGCATACTGCCTGCTCAGAGGCGATCTGTGCCTGACATATAAAGCCATGTCCAACCCGGAATTAATGGACATGCTGCACCTCAGAAAATCCAAATCCCATCGAGCTACGCAGAGACTTGAACCTCAGCACTGAAATAAATAGGACATGCTGGAGGGACAGATTCATAACCCAGAGGCTCCATTCACTCTGGAATAAAATCCCAGTCCAGGTTAGGCAGAGTCCCTCATTGACTCTCTTCAAGAGGAATCTTGATGAGTGGATGGGAGATCATAGGTTTACCCCGGGTATCACTTCTGTGTCACTGTTAGATAGAGGCACAGTATACTAACCTCGAAAAAGGGCATAGCGAAATTCATTTAAAATGAGTGGCGAAAGCCAAACACACTCTGGCTAGGCTTATAAATGCCCTAGGGCAGATAGCCTAGTATGAACCTATAAACCTATGAACCTAAGTGCTAGCATCTTCATATGTTTTACAGTTGCTTATCAGCTTTTGACATGTTTGAATCAGACACACCACACACTTACAAGAAGCTGCCATTTGAAATTAATGGTAAGCATAACAGTTGGATTTCTTTATTGTAGACATATACAAAAATACTACATCATACTGCTATTTGCTCTGTTGATACTGGTGAAGAATGCTATAATCCTACTTTACAATAACTTTACTTATAAATGCATGGCAGTGTCAGTGGTGTGACACATGGCATGTTTACCTTTGTTGCAGAAGAACATGGGTTCTATTCCCACACTAGGTAGATCAATTGTTGATACTACAGTACACATAAGTGGGGTGCTGCACTCCTAAGGGTGTCAACATTTGGATGGAACATAAAGTCTTTCATCCTCATGAGTTGGCGGTAGCTCATGTGGATGTGAAAGACCTCATGGCACCTATCAAAAAAGAGAAGTGGAAGTTTTTCAAAATCCCTATCCTACTAGAATAAATAACATCTCAGGTCTCCCCGTAAAAGAGGCTACTAGCTTAGTGGGACCAACCAGTCAATAAAGGATAAATAAGTGTTATAAAAATATAACAATAATAAGGTACTGTTCAAAATAGTTTAATGCATACACTTTGTCATCATCTTGTGTGTATTTTCTGATCAGGTTCACAAATGAGTGTTTATTTAAGTACCCACAATGCACCACTTCAAATAATGGCATGTTCATTCTAGGATACATAGAATTCTGGAGTAAAAATACAAAGCAAAAATTTTAGACACTATTAAACAACACCTTTCCTGTGTTTTTGTTTCTAAATAACAAAGTGACAAAGAAGGATAACAAGATGTTTTAATGTTAATACTATAGATATTATTTCCTTACATCTGATATAATTTTAGCTTTGTTCATTTGTATAGATTACTTTAATAGTGAAAAATACCTATAACATAGACTTTGTGCTTAAATGCAAACAGAGCATTTTACCTGTTATTTATATGAAATATTTTACCATTTACAAATTGTCTACATATAATTCAAAATCAATACATTCTTTAAAAGGCAATACATACTTACATAATTATTTTAACTCATTAAACAGCGGATGTCCTTAGATTCTAAACTAATTATATGATCAAATAATTGTAGTTTTATAACAAAAACATATCAAAGCGGTGACACAAGTATCAGTTTTCTAATGGTAATAATACATTCCATGGGTGTGTTTTTTGGGAAATAGCAGACATCCCAGTGACAAGGAGAAAACATGCTTCTAACATCATGCCACAGAACAACTATTAGTAATTTGTTTTTTTGTTTTCCTAAACAATGCTCAGTCTGATAAGTACTGCAGTATGTAAAACAAAATAAATAAAAAATGGTGTCATAATATGCCAAGTTTCAATTTTATTTCACTTAAATTTAGTCAGATAGTAACTTTCAAGGAGTTCCTTGACAATTACCATCATATTTTACAGAAAAAAGCATATTATAAGGTTTACCATTGAAATGTTGAAAATCAACCTACCAAACGGCCATTTGTGCGAACCGGAATGATGAAAATCGTCATTCCGATTTGCACCCAAATTTGAAAATCAGCAAATTCGAAAACCAGATTCGCTGATTTTCAAACATCAATTCAAAGACAAAGCATAATGCAGGGGGGCTGTGCCCCCCTGCACCTCCCATGTGGGGGGCTGTGCCCCCCACACCCCCCATACTTTATTATTCTAACTCAGAGGTCACACTACAGTGGGGAAAGGGTCCACTTCCCGATCCCCACTAATGTGCATCTCGCACCAAAAATGTCAAATCTGCAATGAACAAACGTTACTGTGCATTCGCTCATTGCACTTTCAATGCATTCTCTTTTCGGCTTTACGAAAACTTGCAAAAGTCCTTTCAGACTTTTGTATTTCATTCATGTGCATTACACACATGCAAAGGTAAACATTATAAAACTAAAATGAAGATGAGATCTACATTTTGTGTAAAACATTTACCATAAATAAGTTGCAAAATAAAGTTAAGTGATACAAAATTAGTAAATCTCCAGGATCAGATGATATTCCTGTAAATATTTACCAACATTTAACCAAAGATGATTTTAAACCTATTTTCTCATATTTATTTCTGTTCTTAATGTTAATTCCTAGGCTATATTTTTGTATGCTAAAATCAGAGACTTGAGAAAGAGGAAGGTAAAAGTAGTACATCATCCTTTACTATTTGCAATCATGGAGGTATGACATAACCATAGGGGTATGGGAAATCTCCTCAATGATGTGAAAGGAGGCTTACATACTATATATATATATATATATATATATATATATATATATATATATATATATATATATTTATATATATTTTTTAAATAATTGTGTTCTGTCTTGTTAGTGTTTGCAAATTAGTATAGCTTGGGCCATGATTACAAGGACTACTGATTTTTTTTCATGATGAGATAGCTTGAAGAAGTTGTAATAATCTTATTCCATGCATTAGATCAAAGAGCAAGGCTCTCCTTGTAGTTTCTCTTCAGCATACAGTGATCAATAAAGTGGGCTTCAGTAGGTTTGTGCATATATAGAATGTCATGTCCTATACTAGATTGCAAACTGAAAGCAAACTGGTTATATTATAACCATATTTCCTAAAAATCGTAACATTATCTCAAACACAAAAGAAGTGAAAAGCAATTACATTGTTTTGCTAGTCAGAGACATTAAGTAAATATAGACAAATAATGAAAAAAGAAAAAAAATGATGAAAAAGATATCTAATGTTACTGAAGGATCTAGGTTTCTAAACACTGTGCTCAAACTTAGCAGAAATGATGATGCAGTCCTAATATTTGTGGAAAATATTAGTTAAGTCATAAGTACCATCCTCACCTCAGAAGGAAACAAGATGCCATCTCCAGATGAGATAGATTAATTTAATTAATAAATTAATTATATTCATGTATTTGTTAGCTTGGTGAGTGGGCTGGTCCTTGGGCAGTTTTCAGCCACCTCTTAGAAGTCTACATATACTTACAGAGCAAATTAAGCTGTCAGGAATGATACTTACAATAGCTGGTTGATTAATGTTAGAACACCTCTGAATATGCTGAGAGATATAGTGGATAGATGTTAATATATTTAATTTAAGATTCTACTGTTCTTGGAAGCTGTCTCAGTTTTATATGGGAATTAGTATACCTAGGGCCATTATTGCAAAGACTGTTTTCATTTTACTGCTTCAAGAAGTTGCAGTAATCTTGTATGAACTGTTTTGCAAAGACTGACTTCAACTTTAAGCATGGAAATGCTTTAAGTGGAGATGATGCAGTATCTTGAATATTTTTTTCAAAAGAACCTTAATTGTGCTACTGTAGTAAAATGAGACATGGTTGTCAAGAATGTTTTCCCTTATCCTATCACGGCATTTCTGGCCAGTAAAGTGGGATATGTTTAGTGTTTTTTGTAGATTAAGTTTATATCTTTTACATGAACCAAAAGTACAGATTGGTCACATATTCTGAATAAAATTAATTGTGACGTCATTTACTTCATGTTTTTAGTGCTAGAAGTGAATAATATATATATATATATATATATATATATATATATATATATATATATATATGTATGTATATATATATTTTTCCCCTCTAAAATAATATACATTTTATACTAATTTTATACTGATCTGTTCATTTCGAGATTTGTTAGATGACATTATTTTTTGGGGTTGTCTTTGATTTTTGCAATAAGAGGATGAGGGTAGGAGTTTTACTAATTTTTAAATAATTATTGTATTGATATGCATATATAACTAAAGTTTTTAATATTATATTTTTAGATTTTTTTACATGGTTTATGTCACAATATGGTATTTATTCAAAATATTGGTCCATGTTTCGGACTACAAGGGAGTGAATTTTATTTATTTTTGCAAGAATAAAATATAGAAAATAAAAAAGAAGCACAATTCTGAAGGTGATTTTATAGGGAAATGCCCGGAAAAGGTGAAGTGGGTGGGTCAAAAATCTGACACCGCAGAGACTGCATAAAACTTGAAAGGGTTATAAAGATTTTTTTTCCATTACTAGATCTTATTTAGACAGAATACTATACCGTTAGGTAGCACATTATAACCCTAGCTAGCTAACACCAAATGAGGCTCTGTTTTCATCATTTCCAAATGCTTGCTTCCTGTCTAGCTCATTTGTGTACTATACGAAGGCAATTTATTCAAATTTAGGTGCTTAGGATTTCCCTTTCTCTTCCCCCCTTGGCTGACCTGGTGTGACTTAGTTTCAACTCTACATTTACCTACAAAACAGAGTCTACAGGACTGCAATTGGTCACCATAACAAAATCAGTTTCTCTCAGCATTTAAGTAGAGTAGGTTGCACACAAAAAGCATTTGTTAAGCTTTCACTTACAGTGCTGTGTAATTAAGCAGGTCACCATTTTTGTCAGCCATAGGGCTCTTTTTTCTACCTGACTGTTTGCCTCCTTCCCCTGTAACTTAAGTAAACTGACTTACATTAAGAGCTATAATACTTACCTTATAGCTTTAGGACACCTTAGGAAACCTTGTAAACTGCAATAGCCCTACTACGTTAGCCCTCACTACGCCCGGGCTCTCTTTGCTCCCCTTCCTGCCCCCAATTCCCTCCCACCCCCAGTACCTCTAAATTTAAAGTACTATAGCCACTCCCCCATGTTCTAGATCATATCTGCTTTCATCTGGGATCATTCCTCCCACCCCCATTCTTTTACATACATTTTAATAGCACCTATTAGCTTTCATCTGGCATTCTCCCATCCCCCTTCCAGTACCTTTACCTCACCACTCTATCTTCTGGTGTTGCATCACCAGGTAAAACAGTTCCTTAACTCACTAGCTGAATCACAAATAATGTATACTCCTCTTTACTACCCCTCTTGTTTGCACCATACCTCCTTACCTTGTATGAAAACCAGTTTCTCATGGGATTTCAGGTCCTGAAAGGCCATACTATCACCCCAGCTGTAAATCCTCCCACCTTCAACCATACTTACAGTACCAGGTCCTATCCAACATCTTGTTCAGTCTATCAACATCTCAACCCCAGGCACATTAGCTCTAGATCCAAACACTACCACAAACTAATAAACAAATTCCTGAAGTTCATCACCAAATATAGACTTAATCTAATACTTGGTGGTGATATTCACCCCAACCCTGGCCCACCCACTTCAGATACACATACCCCCTCTACTTGCAATCTAAGCTACAAACCTACAATTAATAGGCCAACTAATTCTCTCCTAGCCTGTCATCTCAATATTAGAAGCATTAATAACAAGGTACATGAATCGCATGCACTTCTGGATGTCCACTCCCCTGAGATTCTCTGTTTATCTGAAATCTGGTTAAAACTTAACACTACAGACAATGAAGTGTTACCACCTGGGTACAACATACACAGGCTGGATCGTGCTTCCAGGAAGGGGGATGGGGTAGCTGTACTCTATAAATCTGAGTTGAATGTCACCATAGATGTAACACAACCACCTCAGATTAATAACTCAGAGATCCTTGCCACCAAATTGCAACTTAATAAAAATAAATGCATTAATATAATCTATATGTACATTCCCCAGGTAACAATATATCTACACTTGAAGATATCCTGCACTGGCTATCATGTCACTACCCCCAAGAAACCCTACTACTTGGAGACTTTTACAAAGACTGGGGCACCTGTTCCTCAGAATCCCCAACCACCCATATTAATCTGCATACATTTACACAAATCATATCCACTCCTACCGGGATAGGTAAACCCAACCAAAAAGAAAGCATACTTGACTGGGTACTCATAAACAGTCACCCCCAACTGTACACCTCTGGTACCCTCCCTGATGGCCTAAGCGATCACCTTCTCACATATGTAATTAAGCACAAAGCCATTAATTCCCAACAACCCTTACTCAGAAGGGTTAGAAACAATAAAAACTTTGACCCTGCCAAATTCCAACAAGAACTAAACTCATGTAATTGGTCTATTCTAAAACACCTCCCCTTAGAGGAAGCAGTAGAATACTTTAACAACAAATTCCTTGAGATTCTTGATTTGCATGCACCTGTTCGTTCAAAGATAACAAAGGCAAAAACTGCGCCATGGCTTTCTAAAGAGTCTAAACTCAAAATTACCTTTAGAAACAAAGCATGGGATTTATGGCATTCTTCTAAAAACCTCCAAGATCGCATTAAATGCAGGCAATCCAGGAATGAAACTAAAAAATCCATTTTACAAGACAAAAAACAATACTACTGTAATTTACAGACAGTAAATCAAAATGACCCTGAGAAGTTTTGGGCAGGTTTAAATAATCTACTACATCCTGGACAACCTTCAACCCCAATCCCTGCTGCTACTATTGATAAAACTCCTGATGATGTTTCTGACAGTTTTAACTGATTATTTACTGAGACAATTCAAGCCGTAGCGAGCCAACTACCTCCTAGCTCCCCTGGTCCTGAAAGTACCACCCCTAGAAACCTACTCGTGTTCAGCTTCCAACCAGTGGCCACTTCACTTATCCGTACCTTGATCAAATAATTAAAACCCACCTGCCGAGTACCTACAAAAATCAGCTGATGCTATTGCTTACCCCATCTCAATACTAATCAATTGAACCATAGTAGAAGCTAAAATTCTCACCATCTGGAAAATATCCTATGTAATCCCACTTCACAAAGGAGGCAGCTCTACTGAATTCTCCAGTTATAGGCCAATAGCTATACTCTCTCCCTTGTAAAGATTATGGAAAAATGTATTCATAGACAACTCATGCACTATCTAATCCAGAGTCACCTTATGGCAGACACTCAGCATGGCTTCCATCCTCATCACAGCATTACTTCAGCCCTCCTAGCCTTTACCAACACCATAAACCATAATCGCAACAATAATTATATATCCTCAGCCCTCTTCTTGGATCTTTCCAAGGTATTGAATATGGTTGATCACCAACTTTTAATCCACACCCTGCAAACATTCTGTCTCGATACTAGAACCTTTCAATGGTTTCAGTCCTACCTGAATGGTTGACAGCAAGCTGTCCTCTGGCAGAACAAACTCTCTAATCTTCTACCTAACACCCTTGGAGTACCACAAGGCTCTATACTAGGGCCCTTGCTGTTCTCCATCTTCATTAATGACCTTTATACTGTCATCCCAAAAGTCAGCTGTATCCAATATGCTGATGACTCTACTCTGATTTGCTCGGCCACATCTCCAATAGAGTTATGGTCAGCTACCCAGACCACCTTTAATACAATAGAAAACTGGCTTTCTGAAGGTCGTCTGATCCTAAATCCCAAAAAAACTAAAATAATGTTATTTTCACCAACACATAGGTCTACCGCTTTCACCTTTACCATAAATTCAAATGATGGCACAATAATCTCCCCTGACCCCTATACAAAACTATTAGGTGTCATTATAGATAATAATCTAAAATTCAACGTACATGTTAACCAAACTATCAAAACCATCAATAAAAACTAGGGTCACTTTACAGAATAAAAGCCTTCCTAACCCCACCAGCTTCTTTCAACCCTTCTCTATGCATCCCTGATACTCTCAAACTTAACAAGACTGTCCTTAACAAACTCTCAATTTGCTACAACCACATTGCCAGGTTTGCCACTGGGCTGCCTTTTAGGACACATCATTGCATCAATCTAAATCAGCTTGGGTGGCTTGAACTACCCAGCCTAATCCAGTATAACTAACTGTTTATGGCCTATAAAATCCTCTATAATCTGGACAATACTCTTGCACTTAAAAATATTATCACTCCCTATAACAATCCTAGACCGCTTCGATCCTCTAACAAACTACTAATTCAGACTAGCAAAATTAATAACACAGGCAGTGACTCTCTCTTTGCAAACTCTGTAAGTAGACTCTGGAACTCTCTTCCAGCTGATATTGCCTTACTTTCTACCTTAGGTCAATTTAAAACTAGACTCAAACAACATTTGGCACTTAACTGGCGATGTCAATGTATCAAGCCTGGCTAACTCTCTCTAGAATGCGTAAAAATCTGTTAACCAGTTTACTGTGTAATTTAATTTAATCCTGACTTACGCTCAGGATTAACTCTAACCTGTGGAACTTGTTTAACCTGCTTACTTATGTAATCTCTGTAAATAGTCTGTTTGTAATATGTAATGCTGGTATTATGTAATGCTGTATCTGCTTACCCTTGGAGCTTTTCTCCCTGGGCCTCCGCTGAAAATGGGCATGCATCCAGTCGGACTATCCCAGTCAACAAATGTAAAATAACAAAAAAATATATAAAAAATGGTCATGGGCATAATGCTTTAGAAAATTCAGTGACGTAAAAGACTATTATAAAGATCTGTTTTCTGTTTGGTGCTCTTGAAGGTTTCAGATTGATTGCACTGTGCAGAATATTTGTAGCCATCTCAGGATTCTTCTTTCTAAGTAAAATTACCTGCAGTTTTGGAATTCTACTAAGCTAGTGACACAGTTCATGGGAATAGAATGAGAACCATCTCATGATGTCTTTCAGTTCTGACGTAAGATACTGCTAAAGAATATCTATTCTACCCATCACAAATTTATTGACTTACATATGGACTCAGAGTTAAAGAATTATTTTATAGAGGTTTTAGTGTAATCATAATGAAGCTAGATTCTCTTGTAAGAGTATAGTTCCAAGATATTTAGAGAGATACTTAACCAACAGAAATGCAAGAAAAAGTGAGATAGTCGAAGTCTGATATCTGCATGATTATACAGAGCCATGCATGCATTGCAGACAATGACTTTGTGCAAGGAAAATCAACCCGTGTTTTTGAGAAATTACTTTTATGTGAAAATGTCATACCAATATTTACAGATTCCAAAATAATTCTTGCTCAGGATAATAAAATCATGCCTACAATATTAGGTGACATATGTTATACCCACAAATATATCCTTAAGTCACAATAAGTTATCTCCCTAGGGAATGGTTTTTGGTTCACACAATTAAGTCAGAGATTTTTAATGTTGTTGTATCTTTAGGCTTTTCCCAGTTAGAGGTCGCCACAGAGGAACTCCGGTCCGCTAATGATTGGCAGTAGATTTTTACATGCCGAGTTGCCAGCTCTGATGCACAACCTTCAACAAAGGTACACCCATTCACGCATGTCTCCACACAGAAGACGCTTTAGCTGAGAATCAAACAGGACAATGTCTTACTGTGAGGCGACAACACTACCCCAGCACCACCACCGCAATAAGTCAGAGATTTTTAATACCTTAGTAATATCACTGAACTGTGATTCAGTTATGTAGTATAACCCTTAACTTATGCAATAAGTCGTATACAAGAATCAACTGGATTAACAGTCAAAATAAAGCAATCATCTGCTAACACCTTAACTTTAACTTCAGTATCCTGCTCAGTCCACAGCCAAAGTGCCTGTAACTACTGAATGTTACATATAAGAGGCTAGGCAACCACCACAAAATTAAGGGGTAAGAGGGAGACGCTATACCTAGGAGATCATATAAGAAAAAAATGGCATCATACAGAATTCTGATGCCCAGGAAATTTTTAAAAGGATATTTTTAAAGCTGCAGTTCTGTATCCTTGAAATTCTGAGGTCCACCCTGTTAAAGTACAAGTATGTACAAAATGTGTATTGCAACTTCTTACTTTATTATTTTATGTCCAAAGTCATCACTGCATTGGGGTAATGGAAAGGTGGTTCCTAAGAATTAACAGTGGGGTCCTGTACTTTGTATCCTTCAGATAAGACCATAGCAAGGTAATTCCCAACGATAACAATCTGGTCCCTGTACATTGTTTCCTTCAGACTAGACGATGTCAAGATTATTTACAAAATTAATATATGCCTTAAACTGCATCCAGCATGCAGATGCAGAAAATCATGGCTCGGTTAGTCATGTCGTCATGGAACTGGGCGTGAACAAGTATTTGATCATTTATTACTCAGAATGACCAAACAACAACCTGAAAAAGCATCAGAAACTAGGCTGTTGTCTGATATGTGAGTAGAGACAGCTGTACAGGGTCCCTACAGCAATGATAATTTTGTACAGAACTGAGTACTTTCTATACTCTTAGTGAAACTCTAGTCATAATCATAAAAGTATCTTCTCTGATAATACCTACATCAGTCCTGTGATTTACCTGAATTCTAAGTCCCAGAAGCTTATTTAATGTATAAAGGGAGACAGATATGTAACTGGGTGGTGTAACAGTGAATTTATCAAGTTCAAGTTCAAATGAATTACAAATAATAATTTAGAACAGAACAATAAATAATATTAATGTCTCTAAAACTATGCTTGAATTATAACCTGCAATTCAGAATAAATCAATAAATAAAGTTAAAAGGGAAAATTCAGAATAAGAAAAGGTAATGTTTAGGGAAACAGAATGATTGAGATTGCAGCACAAATTAGATTTACCTATTCTTTTATTGTCTTAACATTTGTGCAAAAACGTAGCAGAACTGGGAACTTATATAGTCCTGTATCTTTCCTCTTCAGAAGAACTGAACAGTTTGGATAATTCCATTAACAGTGAAGGTTGTTGAAAGTACAGGTTGGCCATTGTTATCAAGCTTATAGATATGCATATCACTAAGAAAAATCCCAGGTAGCCCAAGCATGAAGGGTTAGATTTGCAATGAAGTCCACGGGGGGGGGGGGGGGATAAGTACATCATTGCATACATGTTACAGAAGTCTTATTAATTTTAAGTGGTTGAAATTACATTGTCAAAGATATATAACAGTAATACTAAACATGTTTAAAACTGACACATTCAACTGTTTTAAAACTTAATTTGCAGAGGGGCAACACTCCTTCACCAGTACAGATGCTGATATACAGAGGTGGACCCCCCCCCCCACCCATTCCAATGACTGTCAGATATAATAGCTTTGGTGTTATGCTACATAGACACAAGAAAAAATGAAGCATTCCCCTATACTTTGAGGTAGCATGATTTTGGAGTTGGCATATTTAATAATACAGAATGTGGGGTAAAATTATACATCATTTTATTTATTTGCCTTTCTTGTGTATTTAAATCTTCTGTTTCACTTCATTTTGCATTTTCTACATTTCAACAGCTTTCTACAACTGTCTACAAGTATTCCAGTTTCATTTTATAGATGATAAAAATATGTACTGCTATGTAACCTTGATTGAAAACTGCAGCTTTTAAGTATTTTAATTCTAGTAACTTGATTTAATGATTTAATCTTTCTAACATTACCTTAATGTACTTTGTCAACGTTACAGAAGTTACTTATATGTGCACCACTAAAAATGAAAGTATGAATTTAGATTATTTGAAATAAAGTAACATATTGTTCCAGTGTTACTTTTGTTTCTCATAAAACTACAATATAACACACATTGGGCATTTTAATAAACAAGCATATAATGTCATACAAGAGTAGTATCATACATGAGCATTAAAATATTTTATTTTTCCAAGCTCACTTTCTTTGTCACTTGGACACACATTCATCAGTGTTGGTCCTATGCTATGGCAATCAAAGTGAATGAATTCAGTGAAGACATTTTACCTGCCCAGTGCAGTTAAAGATATAATTGTCTCCAAACTGAGAAGATGCTCACACACTGCCTCACTCATTGACAGTTCTACCTGACAACATTGACTAAAAACCCTCAGTGCATATAACTCCCTAGTCAATCAGTATTCACATAAAACGTTCATTGGTGATTTAGAAAAATATGATTTCTTCCACGGCATGATACAAAACCATTAAACATCTGTAATAAGACTATTGGATATAATAGGAACTCAAAGGATAACTGCTTCACATCTATCAGTTTTCCAGACTGGAGACCAATAATATAAAACTGAAAGGCTATATTCCAGTTATGGTATATAATATTCTTAGATCCAAGGCAGCATGCTTGTTTTGCATATCACAACAGAACTTCATAATATGAACCTGTGATCTGTCTAGCTTATTGAGGCTTTAAGTGGTGTAGCCAAAGTGACATTTGAAATCATGAACTATAATAGCTTCCAAGAGATATTTAGACAATAACCTGTTCACTACTGAGATGTAGGTCTTATAAACTGAATAAAGGATATTAGACAATCAATGGTTATCAATAAAAATTTGAATCTTCATGGAGAGGCCTACAGACATTAATTGTATGCATTACTTTAATACAGCAATTGTTTTTTCAGATGTTTTCCATCGTATTAACCATATATGACATACTATTTCAGTTTAAAGACCTGCACCAAAGTGCTGCTAATCTTTGTTTTATTTTGAGCCAACAATGACCTGCTGGCAGTACCAGTTCAGACCTAAGCCTGGTGACGTTCATGAATTATAGTTAGGGATAATGAAAAGCAAGGATTGCCTTTCTTATGCTTTAGTTAATTCAGTATCATTGTTCTTTTACCCTCTGAACTCTGACCCCTGACATAAAATCATTTCAGAACAGTAGGTAGGCTAGGCATCATTCAAAATGTTAACTAATAGGCATGTGTCTGAAATAAGGAACCCATTAAGAAACGGAAGTTTATGTCAGTGAATGTGAACAAGGATGAAACAGGCAATTACAGGCTGCACACATAATATATCTGCTTCATATCTCTGCAGGTACATCTAGCATTCCTGGAGACAGTGAGTCTGACTTGTTTTAGTTGTTTCTTATTAGAACTATTTCATTCATACTAAATGATTCATTGGGCACAAAACTTAAGTAAAGCAGGACACAATATGTTTAATAAAGCAGAGCTAGGCAGTTACTGAGTTTTCTTGTAATTGAAATATCACTTTACTACCATTCAAGAAGAATGCTGCCTGCCTATCAGTATTAAACCAGTTCAGGTGTAACATTTACTGACTGAGATCTTTGCTGATAGTATTATTAATATCATCACCATCATTACAGTCCATCTGTAAAACTTTACATGTCTACTTATTATAATTTCATAGTTTAGCTGTGCCATCTTTTGAAACTTTAGTATTTTAGACGCTTGCTACAAATAGAATATTATACAGTAAACCTTTTCGAAATATGATTGTTGTTCAGGATAAAAAAGAAAAAAAATGATTATATTGTAAAATATCAACAACATTGTATTTAAAAGTGCCAATATTACAATTAGAGTTCTTTCAGTCTGAAATATCCATAGCCAAGAAAATGTATTCTGTCTCATAGTACAAATAATCTTAGGATATTCTATGCCAAAAGAGGGTCCAGAAATGGTTCAAGAATTAATTTATTAAAACAACCTGATAAACTAAAATGAGCACTTTTGTCGCATACAAGAGACTTCATCAGAATAAAATGGTCCTAGCACAAAACCATTGAATATTGCATAAAATGATTTAATTGGCAGTTAGATAATTAAGTAAATAAGAACTATAATATTCTTTAAAGGGTCAGAAATCAAATGCACAACAATGAACAATGATACACATAATCCTTGCCAATCAGAAAGGTAGCACAACAAAGTGGATCAAAACATTTGATTATTTAAAAATAGTGTGTGTATAAAATGTGAAAATGAAACAAAAGAAATTGTAAAAACTTGGGCTATAACTTATTCGCCTTCAAAGTTTGCCATTTTCAGGACCCTCGCTTGGCACTGATTCTCTTTGGTTTCAAGTTTATCTGGTTTACACTGTGCCATTTTGCAGGAAATTTTAGGATATTCTGTTTCCTTGTGATTTTCTTGAAGAATTTTATCACAGTTCATTAATCAATATTATAAGGGTTAGCACTACAGTCAGGATACAAATCAAGGTGACCACGTGTGCAAGTGTTAAACCCAAAAAAGACTTCAAAGGATAATATGTGTCTAATCAAGGTATGTCTATTATTTCTAATGGTGATCATGGAACCATTGACCTTTTTGACCCTACAGCTTTGCATATCATAAAGACCTTGTTTGCTGCTTCTAGTCCACTTGTTTCAATAACACAAACTGTTTCATTTCAAGCTTGTGCATCCTAGTCTGTCTGTTGCTATCTGTAATGGAACTTGTTTTGTTTTCATGGCAACTGTCAACTGACTGTTCACTTGGTTTGAGTCTGGACTGGGACTCTGAAAGTAAAATATTATACTTGTAGATACACATAGCTCTAATTCAATAATCTCGTATAATGGGATTATTTGCACACACATTTATGCCCCTCTGCCTGGTGTAAGTATATTTTCAGGGAATGTCTTTGCTACTTTATCAGTTTGAGCCTTGAACTGTTTCAATGTACTGTTAGCCGAAGGCCACAATAGAGTTTTTATTCCATGATAATTGGCTCAGTAATGTTAAAACAACTGGAATTGGGTGCTGTTAAAAGGTGGTCCATTATTTGACTGATCAACATCAGTATAAGAAACAAAGTTATTGTCTTTTACTGTTGTAAAAGTTTTGGCTTATGTGGAAGGTATAGCTGAATAGCTTCAGGTAATACTGACAAATGAATTGGTAATAGGTAATAGGTGCTCCAAACAGTGCTTGCTTGGAACAATAAGGGGTTCAGCATATATTGAACTAGTTGCTGATATTAGGGAATGTATTTTTATTTGTACTGACATCTTAGAAGCATCATAATACTGGTAATGGTTCTACCAAATTAGAAACTTATTTCCTTATTATCACAAGTTCAAATTCAGTTTTTGGTTTTATCTGTTTTAGTTTTCATACTAGTGTAGTACTGTAATGCTTTTATTTTGAATAGGCCTTGTGCCTTCACTTTCCTAAAGTTGGAATGGTGATGTTATTCTTGCAGCATTCCCGTCCCTTGACCTGGAGTCAACTGCCCAGTCTTATCTCTTCTTTGCAAAGTAATATTGACCAAAAAGAAAAAAAAATCACCTCCAGTATTACAGCATTGAATTATATTTCTTCCAGTGTTTCTACTAACATGAATGATATAGAAGCTATACATTCTGTTGTCATAGTGAACAATTTTTTTTTCTGCTAACTGGTTATTTTTACCCCATTTTCTATATTTCAAGATGGCTGTCTGTAGTGACAATCTGCAATGTCTTCCTTTTCATTAAATAAGTTATATTCTGCAGTAAAATGGTCTGCATCTGCTACTTTTTGAAGACACCTATTGTATTACATTTGAGATTTGAATAAGGCCTGTTGTTTTAAATGTAGGGTTACTGAATAGAACAGAGTCTTTGATTTTTATACAGACATTTTATTTTTACTGACACCTGCTTATACGTGTCATGATGGTTCTATAACATTTTATGCATGTTCACTTATGGCAGGTTTTACTCTAGACCTTGGCTTTAACTGATTACAGATGCCTTCATTCATTAAGTTCACAGACACAACTGCATATATAAATTTGTACATGTATGTTTCTGATTTAGACTTCTGTTTCTGTCTTTTTCTTTTTTCTTGTTCAGGTTGCTAAATCTTGAGTACATATGGCTATTGCCTATTTCTGGGCTTTTACTTTTTCATTCTGACTTACAGTCCACTGTTAATCTTTATAATATTAGTATATGGAATGCATAATCTTGTTTTGCCATGGAATATTTCTTCTAAACTTGCTATGTTGCAAACTGTAGATTCTCCTATTTTTGGTATTTTTTTTTAATTTCTTAAAACAACTTAAGTTGTGTTTGTTTGTTGTTGTTGGAGGTCCATTGTTGCATTTCTTTTGCTGCTTCATATGTATCCTCACCTACAGAGAGTTTTCAGTATATGCACAGTATTCTTTGTCACCAGTCAAGTGGTGAAAATGAGCCTTCACTCTGTTGACCCCAAGTAACATGAACTGCTGATAAACAGTGTTAAAATTTTAATACAAAGGTCTAATACACTTTGGACCCTGGCAGTGATGAGATCTGTAGCAAAATGCCTGGAATTTACACTGCTTGTTCCCTTTGTATACAGTTCATTTGTCTTTGACTCTGGGCACTCTTAACAAATATCATATGTCACGGAGTAAACCTAATACATCTACATGCCTTGATTTAGTACAGTAGATGCTGCTGCTATAATCACTGCAGAAATGATTATCCTGTTAACCTAGAAATGACAGAGTACTATCTATAAACATGATTGCTGTGGCTCATCATGTTAGTTTTGGAAAATTGAATCACGGCACTGTTTGCTGTCATCACTTGCTTATGCGGTAACTCTCATGAGCATGTTGATGCTCAGTTGCATGCCATTGTTGAGTCATTTGAATAAGATGCAAACAGCGATATTTTCCATAAAAGGAAGATTGTTCTGCATGGTTCTCAAATCTGATTTACTCTGTATACCTCTACTCACCATTGTATTTCAAAAAAATATACTGTGATACTGTGCTCATTACTTCCAAATCCTTTCTGTGGTGTGTTATTACTACGCCAGTTCTAATTTTTAACATGTGATGAATTTTCTAGAAATAGTTTTTTAAACTGAAAACAAATAACTAGTTAACACTCATAGTTCAATTTCTTAACTTCTGTCTACCAATAAAACAACAATAATCTTGTCGTGTCCACTAAAGACAAATTAATAGGTAATTAACATTATTGACTTTGTTTATACATTTAAACCAATGGAATTTTTATATCTAGCTTTCAGTTCTTTTCCCTGTTTTCAAAAACTGTTTTTACTTTAATGAGATATAACATGTTATGCTAAATTGCATACTTATTGAGAATTTTCTCTCTTATCTTCATCTTTCTTTTCTTTTCAACTGTATTTTATTTTATGTAACAGTTTTTTTATTATTGTCAATCATCCACCCATTCTTAGGAGCAAACATTTTTATGAAATCAAATAATGATTCAAGGAATATGTTCTAAGCTTCCACATAATATATTTCCATATATATCATTCCAGTCTATATATGTTGCACTTGTTATAGTGTTCTCACAGATTACTTTATGAAAGTTAATGACCAGTCTCCTTTCTGTAGCAACATGGTGGGATATTGTAATTTCTCAAATTAACTAGTCAATGATTTGTTTTACCTAACAATTTGGATAATTCCACATAACCGTAGATCATGTCATCTATTAAAATATTGTAGCTAAAATATTACCTCTTCTCATGAGGGATTTGTACAGCAGGTTTGATATTTAATTTAAGAACATAAATCTGCAAAATCATTTCAACACTGAAGACAATAAGAGATGACATTTTACAAGTAGCATACTAAGACTGCCCAACCATGTTGCAGATGTTTGACCAAACACATCTTAATAACACTTGCGAATATTTGGACATTTGTAGGAGCCATGTACATACAAAATGTGTTATCCATCAAGTTTTATACAAACAGCTTGAGTTTCAAAGTCAATCAATTTCATTTTGAGTGAAATTATAGATGTTCTGAGGTTCCACATTTCCTACAGTTCTATTTCTTCAATCCTTAAAGTATTCCTTAAATCTATGCAAATGTGCAAGTCTAATTTCTTCTTTAATCATTTTCAGTATAACCGCTATGTCAATATAAATCACATTTTAATTGCCATCAAGTATTAATGTTTATAATTAATACTTCTTGTATTGCATTAATATAGAAATAACCCATGCCTGGGTGTGGGTAATGCTGGATTTACCCACGGTTGGCATGGTTTGGTCCCAGTGAAGCCAGGGACCAAACAGCCAACCGTGGGTAATACAGCATTACCCACACCCAGAAGTTATTGCTATTATACCATGACATTATTTAAGAAAAGAAACTGTACTTTTCTTAAATAATGGCATAGTATAATGCCTGTTTACTGCCCTTCCGCAGATGTCTGGCATCGCGGCAGTTCTGATGTACTGCGCCTGCGCAGTACATCAGAGTGAGCAAAAGCAACGGAGAAAGCAAGATCTCCGTTGCTTTTTATTGTTTTCGCTATGTTAAATGGGTTTAACATAGTGAGACAGTTTAAAATAAGCAACAGAGATGTCCGTTGCTTATTTTAAAACTGTCTCGCTATATTAAACCCATTTAACATAGCGAGACAGTAAAAAAAGCAACAAAGGTCTTGCTTTCTCCGTTGGTTTTTTTTAAAACCTGTCGCTATGTTAAATGGGTTTAGCATAGAGACAGCTAAAATAAGCAACGGAGATCTCCGTTGCTTATTTTAAAGCTGTCTCGCTATGTTAAACCCATTTAACATAGCGAGACAGTGTTTTAAAAGTAGAGTTATACTAATGGAAAAATGTCCCGGGCGACCGGACCTTTTTCCATTAGTATAACTCGATTTACAATGTGCACGCTGGCCAATCAGCGTGCACGTTTTGCGGGGTCATGGTATAATAAACATTTAAGCATTGTTTCTTAACTTTCCATTTGCTATAAATATCCAATTATTGTTAACTAAAATGTTTTATCTTAGTCTTAGTATTGCAAGGTTTGATTCTCTCAGCCTCCTTTGCCTAACTGTATGACTCTGAGCAAGTCACTTAACCAGATACTGTTCCCGGTTTAAGTCTGTAAAAGGTCCATGGAGATCAGTTTTGTTCCCCAGAAAACAAACACATAAATAAAATAAATTCAAAAACAAAACCCACGAAACTGCAGACACCCCAGCAGAAGAGAGCAAACGACAAACAGGTCCAAAATATGCTACTGAGGTATGGCTCCAGAGTCAAAGAAAAAATGAAGTATATAAAAGCTCTCCACAGTACTGCCTTTATTCAAGCACAAGTGCTTTCACACATAGCTTCATCAGGTACATACAGTACAATAAAAAACACACCCTTAAATACCAACAAAACAGAACACATGACATTAGCTTATATGTGTTTAAAGACATAACACTCTTATTTAATACAAATTACTATCTAGCAAAACATTTATTAGAACTCATAATACAGTATATATACAAGTGTATACTGTAATATATAAAAAATAAAAAAATAAAAACAGCTAAAACTACCTATTAAAACCTTTCTTGGACAATATTGGTTTCATGGGAACAAATTCATTTAGCCCATGTCCAAAATTCGCTCTCAATAACACTATCCATCTAGCCTCTACCTCTTCAGTTCTAGCTCTGATGTCTCCTCCCCTAATAGTCTCATATAACCTGGACAAGACTTTAAAACAAAAATGGTGTTCATTCCCCATATTACTAACATGCTTCGCTAGGGCATTGGTACTAGTGCCTTTCTTAATATGGTAGATATGCTCCCTCATTCTTTCTTTCAAGGTACGGTCTGTCTTTCCAACATAAAAATGATTGCAAACAATGCAATTAGCCAAATACACCACATGGAGGCTCTCACAGGTGGCTTGTACCTTAATGTCAAATAACTTGCCAGTATCTGGGTGCTTAAAAAACAGGCTGTCATCTATAAACTTACAATATCCACATTTACCACAAGGTTTTGTTCCATAAATAGTTATGTCACTAGAGGGCTCTCTCAACTTACAAAGTCTCCTTTTCAAATTTTTTTTATTCCTAAAGGTGAACTGGGGCTTTGAACCTACAATACCTGAAATAGTTGGATCTGATATTAAAATTTCCCAATGTCTATTAATAATATCAGTATAAGTCTTAACATCTCTAGAATAGGGAATACAAACTTTCAATCTATTGTCAGTTTTCTTAGGGGATCTAACATTATTTACAGAAAAATAGGGTTTAGCCTACTACATCTTCTAACTCCACGAGTGTTTTGAATGCAGGGGCGAGGAGGAAAGTTATTTTAACCACTGCTCAAGTCCATAGAGCTGACGAAACAACTTTGGCAGTGACTTTACCTAATGTGGGCAATAGAATTAATTCGGATGTTGAGTATGGTCTAAATTTTCCATTACCCATGCGGGATTCCTCTGTGAATCCGACAGAGAGACAGAGGTATGTGAATCAGTCCAGAGGCAGAGGCAGGAGTACCACCAGATACAAAAGGAAGTACGAAGAGGACATGAGCAATGTTTATACTATAAAGAAAGCTTTCCAGAAAGTAAATCGTTAGTTTTTAATTTATCTGAACTTTCTTTATCTGATGTAGAGATGAATGTTTTAATGAGAGGGTTGTCTTTCATACCATCCACTGATATGTGTTTGACTGATATGATTTTTGATTTGAAAATGTTCACCAGGAATCTAACGCTTAAACATATGTTTCATGGTGGGCAAGATGAGAGTACTTTTTCTTTTAGGAAACCAAGTAATTTTATTCCCAAACACAATGCACTGGTCAATGCTTTTGAACAAGTTTGTATTTCAGAGATTTATGATACATTTAATAATAGGAAGTATAAAAATAAATGGTATAACCTCAGTAAAGATGAGAGTAAAGCATTACACAGTCTAGAAAATGATGAGAGTATAGTTATAAGACCAGCGGACAAAGGTGGTCAATTAGTAGTAATGGATAGATGTCAATATGTAACATTAATGTATGAAATGTTGAGAGATGGAGAGTTTTATGAGAAAATCACCAACAGGTGCGTTGATTTTATGATCAAATCTATACATGAGCAGATTGTAGGTATGCAGACATCAGGCCTCATTGATGAAGATTTGATGAGATACTTTTTGGTATCTAAACCATTGATACCTATCATTCAAGGGTTGCCAAAATTGCATAAGAACCCTAATAGACCGCCCATGAGACCTATAGTCGCGGATAAAGGGTGGTGCACTGAGTAAATTTCCATTTTCCTTGAGAAAAAATTGAGACCCATGATAGATATGTTCAAACATGTACTGAGAGATACAGAACATTTTTTGCATGATTTGTTTGTCTTTGTGGAAGAAACTGGAATACATGAGTGTGCGATATTAGTTACCCTAGATGTTGTTTCTCTGTTTACAGTGATCCCCAATGACAAAGGGATAGATTTTTTGAGAGAATTACTTGTCAAAGCAGGTCTTTATAAGGCAGATGAAATATCTACCTTGCAGAAATTAATGAGGATTGTACTCTACAACAATGTATTTTTATTTGATGGCCAAATTTTTTGGCAGAAAAATGGTGTAGCAATGGGGAGCTCATGCTCCAATAGCTATGCCAATGCAGTGATGTTGGTTTGGGAGAATAAATATTTATTAAATGGACCTTATAGTGTCCATATATCCTTCTATAGAAGGTTTGTGGATGATTGCTTTTAATTTGGAAAGGTACCTCTAAACAGTTAGTTGATTTTGTGGACTACTTGAACAAATCCACGCAGTTTTTGAAGTTTACTTTGAATTACTCAAATTTTGAGGTTCATTTTCTTGATGTGACAGTCACAAAGGATAGTGTAGGGAACATTTCAACTAAGATGTATAGAAAAGACTGTAGGGTTAACAACTTGTTGTCTAGGGACAGCATGCACCCTCACTATGTTTTCAATAATGTGGTGCAGAATCAGTTTTATAGCGCACCTAGATTGAGTGCAGATGAAGTAGAATATGAAAGGAGGATGACTATGACTGGCTTTGAACTATTTCAAAGGGGTTATGATTCTAATATGATTTTTAAGAATTAAAAGATTGTTAGGCAGTTAAGGTGTACAAAGGCTAAACCCTATTTTTCTGTAAATAATGTTAAATCCCCTAAGAAAAGTGACAATAGATTGAAAGTGTGTATTCCCTATTCTAGAGATGTTAAGACTTATACTGATATTATTAATAGACATTGGGAAATTTTAATATCAGATCCAACTATTTCAGGTATTGTAGGTTCAAAGCCCTAGTTCACCTTTAGGAATAAAAAGAATTTGAAAAGGAGACTTTGTAAGTTGAGAGAGCCCTCTAGTGACATAACTATTTATGGAACAAAACCTTGTGTTAAATGTGGATATTGTAAGTTTATAGATGACAGCCTGTTTTTTTAAGCACCCAGATACTGGCAAGTTATTTGACATTAAGGTACAAGCCACCTGTGAGAGCCTCCATGTGGTGTATTTGGCTAATTGCATTGTTTGCAATCATTTTTATGTTGGAAAGACAGACCATACCTTGAAAGAAAGAATGAGGGAGCATATCTACCATATTAAGAAAGGCACTAGTACCAATGCCCTAGCGAAGCATGTTAGTAATATGGGGAATGAACACCATTTTTGTTTTAAAGTCTTGTCCAGGTTATATGAGACTATTAGGAGAGGAAACATCAGAGCTAGAACTGAAGAGGTAGAGGCTAGATGGATAGTGTTATTGAGAGCGAATTTTGGACATGAGCTAAATGAATTTGTTCCCATGAAACCAATATTGTCCAAGAGAGGTTTTAATAGGTAGTTTTAGCTGTTTTTATTTTTTTATTTTTTTATATATTACAGTATACACTTGAATATATACTGTATTATGAGTTTTAATAAATGTTTTGCTAGATAGTAATTTGTATTAAATAAGAGTGTTATGTCTTTAAACACATATAAGCTAATGTCATGTGTTCTGTTTTGTTGGTATTTAAGGGTGTGTTTTTATTGTATTGTATGCACCTGATGAAGCTATGTGTAAAAGTGCTTGTGCTTGAATAAAGGCAGTACTGTGGAGAGCTTTTATATACTTCGTTTTTTCTTTGACTCTAGAGCCATACCTCAGTAGCATACTTTGGACCTGTTTGACATAAATAAAATAAATAAATAAGCCAAATTTCTTGAATCCAAGCATTTTCATTACTTAAAGTTGTAGCCATTTCTCACAAACTGGTATAATATGTGAATGCAATCTTCCCACAATGTTATACATTTTCTATAAGCCAAGCATGGTTTTTGATTTAGGCAGCAATTAAGTCTTGGGATCTTGAATGCCTGACCATTATAAGATATATATCAGACTAATTAATGTGTACAGTTATAGTCTTTTTTTATGTATACAAAAGGTCAACTGAAATTGCTTCTTTATCATAAACAAAGAGTTTTTACAAGAAATGTTTTACAGAATAATGATCTAAGTTATACAAAATAGTAAAGATTAAATTGTTTTATAATGTATTATCAGTACATTAGAAGGAAACCTATTTTAGAATATAAAGCACACCATAACAAACTTTCACAGTTAACTTTACATATTGATATTGAAAAGTAGTTAAATTACATGTTAAAAAGTATAGAACTTGTAGAAGGTTTAATTTCATAACTTTAAAAAAAACAGTATCATGGAATAAATTCATTTTAGATAGTAAATACTCCAATAGTTTATCAGAGTATGACCCAGATTTGTGGAAACAATGTTTCTTGAAGCTTTTTAACCAAAGCAATGTCATACTTTAAACTTAATTTATCATCAAAAACATTTACCAGAAGATTTCAGTCATATACAAATCAATAATTCACATTTTGGCTATCATTATGTCTTTTCTGTATTTGTAGAGTGTAACAAGTTTATATATCCATAGTACTTGCTAGATATTATTTATGTGTTTGTTTGCTTATCATTTGCTAAATGGAGAAGTGAGCTGATGGACAGATACTTTTAGGTTACAAAATGGGCCACATATAAGCATGATCAAAGTATTTATATTAACCATGCATCACAATAAACACATTTGCAAGGTTGCAAAAAATACACATTACTAATTGTTTTATAGCTCTACATAGTACCAGATTTAACAAGTTTAAGATTTTTAATTCAAAATATATTTTTAAAATGCATGTAGAGTACTTTAAATTAAATATTCAGAATTAAAGAATTGTTTAGCTGCTAATATTATGGCTGCCTATATTTTCTACCTATGTAATTTTTTAGTATTGTTGCTTTTATGAAATGTAGGATAAATTATTGGATCTATTACAGCGCATGACACCTACATGTTCTACACAATTATCTAGTTAAATAACTTTAATGGCTTTAGTGTAGTATAGGGTACAAGAGTCATTAAAGTAGGGAGACAAGTATAGTCTGGATATGTTAAGGAAATTAATCAAAAGTGAAGGTTTTAGAGCCAAAAACTGTGGAACTTTTCCACAACATAATTTTCTAACTGAGATCTCTCTACTAATTGATTACTGTTTAATGAAGAACTCTTTTAACTATTGCTTCACTTTCTGACAGACCATGTTTACTGTTTTAAGTTTAAGTTTATAAATCCTGCTTTTCAAAAATAAGCATGAAACACAAAATGAAAAGACTGCAAATAATGTAAAACGTACACTAGTTTGTTTCATTTAAAATAAGATGTACATTTGAAGACTTATGTTATTTCTCAAAAAAGATGTAGGGCAGGATTCACGAAGGCTTGCCTGGAGTGTAAGAGACGTGCAACACTCAATGCAAGCCTCGCGATCCAGGAACAGCCCTAAGCTCCGTGTAAGAGACCAGCTAAAACGTCTCTTACACGGACTGGGCGTGGACATGCTAAATACCTCACTTGCATCCAAAAGGTATGCAAATGAGGTATATTAGCGATCCACGAAGCAGAAACCAGTCCATGTAGGAGACGTTTTAGCTGCAGAAATGTACTCAGTTGACAACTGAGTACATTTCTGCAAATTCCACAACGGAGCCATGTCAGCTCCAAAAAAAGGTTGCATATGACACAGGCAGCATGCCAATGGCCAAATATGTGGCCATTGGCAATATAACCCGATGCCAAAATAATAAAATTATAATTTATTTAAACCCAGCGCAGCCCAGCGCAAATGGGCTGCGCTGTATAAAAACATAAAAAAGAAGGTTATAAACCCACAAATGTGGGTTTCATGCAATACATGGAATGACAATGCAGGGACCAGCAGACCAAAAACAACATGGCCACCGTGTAGTGGTTGCTAAGGGGGGAAGCTGAGTCTAAGACATGTAACTAAGCATTAGTAGGCAATCTCATGTAAATGAGGGTACGGATACTGAATCTCACTGTCACATAGCAAATGAGCGCAGTCTGAGTAGTGTAAGAGATACATAAGGGGGAGGAATAGAGTAGGAGATAGGTGACATCACAGGGGGGAATGGTAGAAAGAAATGCAGTTCATTGGAGGCCAGTGTAACATGACAGATGACAGGCACAGATCATGGAAAGAGGTGTGCCACTAGATAAGTCATGGAAAGTCAAGAAATGGAAGGTGTACACTGTTACTTACACCAAAGTTTCTTGCTGGGCATGCATGCGCACGTGTGCACGTCATGAAGCGTGAGTAGGACAGTGTGTGCACGTGTAAGGCAGTCTGAGCATGTGGGAGCATGTTGGGAGATGTTTAACAATGTTTGCACGGGTGTGCGTGCATGTAGGGCAGGCTGAGTATGTTGGAGGCTGTTGGCAGACGTGTAACAGTGTTTGCGCGGGTGTACGCACGTTTTAACCTGAATAAGTAGATTCTGAACCGTGTAAGCACATGTGCACACATGTAAGCCACTGTGAGCGTGTTTCTGATGGCACGCACGTTGCTCCCCCCCAGAGGAAACAGAGAGGAAAAAGGAAGCAACAGAATTAATTGGAAGCTAGCAGGGATAACTGCTGAAGCTAGCAGGTGAAAACAATTAGAAGCAGGCAATTACACAGGCAGAATAGTAGCCCAGCCCAGCACTTAAAACTCTGCAAACAGTAGTGCAGGATGTTTCCCTTAAGAGACACTGCAAGACAAGAGTAAGCTAATAGAAGTGAAAACTGAAAAAGCTTCACTCAGAGCAGAAATGTTAGGGGCTGCCATAGCCATAGCTGAGACATAGGCGACTTGCTGAGGGTGGTGACAATGCAGATGGTGCCAGACAACCCACAGTGAGGAGACGGAGAAGAGTGCACAGGCCCAGGGTCACCTACCACGGGTTACATGAGCTGGAGATATTAGAGCGCTATAGAGTGGACAGAGAGCTCCTGCAGCAAATTGTTGAGCTGTGCAGGCCACGCCTCACACACAGAACCAACAGAGGGGAACCCATCCCAGTGGAAACCAAGGTATGTGTTGGCCTAAGAATACTAGCAACAGGTAACTTCCAGAGACCAACTGGCGATATGATGGGGATATCACAGGCATCAGCCTCCAGGGTACTGCATCAGTTCCTGAATGCCATGTCAGCACATGTCGGTGATCATGTATATTTCCCCAATGCCCGTGAGGTATTGGCCAGCAATATGCATCTCTTCCATCAAACAGCGGAATACCCTGAGGTACTGGGTGCAATAGACTGCACGCACATACGCATCAAAGCACCAGCCAGTGAGCGGGGTAGGACCTACATTAACTGCAAGGGCTTCCCCTCCATCAACTGCCAGGTCATGTGTGATGCCCAGGGCATAATAATGAATGTGTGTGCTGGCTGCCCTGGCAGTTGCCACGATTCCCACATCTGGCATTTGACGCAGCTGTACCAGACATTTGCCAATGGGGACATCCCACACGGACACCTAGTGGGGGATGCAGGTTATGCACTGGAGCCGTGGCTGATGACACCCATCAGAAACGCACACACACCTGAACAGGAACGCCATAATGAGGCACACGCACAAACATGTAATGTAATAGAGCGTGTGTTTGGGCTGCTCAAGTCACGGTTCCGGTGTCTGGACACATCTGGTGGAGCCTTGCAGTACACACCAACTACATGTACCCAAATTGTCATGGTATGTGCTATGCTACATAATATGATCTTGCGAAAACAGCTGCAGCAGGACCAGCATAGGGCCAGGCCAAACAGCCCCCCACCATTGCCAAGGCCATCACAGGCAGAGCGTGACTCGGAGGAGGAACAACCTGAGCCTGCCCCAGTAGGCAGAAGGAGGTGTGCCCAGTATGCCCTGGCCTTGGCAAAGAGGCAATGCATAGCACATACACTAGCTCAGTAGGAACCCTGGGAATGATACCCCCTCTGACTCACTCAAATAATAACATGGATGCCTAAAATGACATGACCTGCTCACAAACATGTACAGGGAAGTGTAATATGCGCATCCGACAGAGGCAGCCCTGCAGCACCACCTGAGGCATGAATGCTATGTGTTAAGTAATGTAACACCATGTACTATATGCACACCTGAGCATCCTGACTAACATCCACCCTCACCAAGCATGAAGCCACAAAATGACGATGGGATGATCAAGTGCAATAACTGGCTGAAGTAATGCAGTCAGTCAAAGGGAAGCCAATGTGTTTCAGGCTGGGAAGACATGCGGAGCTTGACATGATGCACCACCTGCTAGGGGTGGTGTGCACCTATCATGCCATGCCCCATGGATACCGGCAAAGGCTGTCAGTACCCACAGCATGCCCTGAATAGGTAAGTCTCAAAACACAAACCCACCTTCATAGGTTCTACAAGGGATAGGAACCTAGATGTAATGCTACCCAATGACAGATATATAAACAGCAAGATGTGTGAAGTGTAAACGCACACGGTATGGAGAATGTAGATACCAGTCCTGTAATAGAGAACTGGGCACGGCTCACATCAGCACCCTAACACTACCAGGTCACACCTCATAGTGTGCTGTACAGTTGCAAAACATGGAAGAAGCTACAAAAGGAGGGTGACTAGCAAGAAATGGCAAGGATAACCACACCCCCATGTTGGTACCACAACAAGAAGCAGCATGGAATAGCCATGGTCAAATACCAATGGCTAAAACTGCCTCGCAGTATATAGCCTGCTGCAGACTACTGTCCTAATACCAGGAACAGCACCTGGCCCATGTCGGAATACATGAATATATCAAGCCCCCCAAACCACATTATATTGCTTGACTGAAAATACCCAGACATACACCGGTAGCATTGTACTAGCACCAACACAGTAGGAGAAAATTACCCAGATTCCATAAACCAAAATGCCCAGGAACAATGTACCACTCCCACAAGAGGGGTAAGCATACTGGATGTGATAATCAGCAACATGTGTACTGGATGGCAAGATGAGAAGTGTACCCCTCACTGGTAAAACCAGACCATAGAGTAATCACACTGGGTATACACATCCTGACCCCAGTCCCTGGCCAGAATACCACAGTGAAAAACATGTGTAAAGCATAGGTTGCAGCCCTCAAAACCGAAGTTGAATCCACAAAAGGCCCTGTGCAAGTGCAGAATATGGGACACACCACAGAACATGTTATACAGGCATTCCATGAACACAGCCAGGAATGCTTGGAGTATGCAATCACAAATAACAACAACACACAATGCCATACACGCAGGCATCTGGCATGCTGGCCTCCAGCCATTACCAAACCATGCAAAAGAATGTGGAAGCTACCACATGATAGAGCAAACATAAAAAGGGAAGTAATCACTGACCAGTAGTATGGCAACAACATATGTCCACACATACAATCCACTAAGTCCAGCCACAACAAGTAGAATTTGTGAATCCAGAGGCAATGTGACGCCAGTACCAAGTACACAGACAACCACAACACCCCCCAATAAATACAAATATATGTGATAGATGCATCCATGTATCCAAACCAGAGGTTGAGCTCCAACAACTCAGTACTGTCAAAACTAGTCAGGAGGAGAAGGTAACCACATACACCACAAACCCAGTCCCACATAGACCTATCACAACTGTAAACCAAACACATAAACACAGACAAATATTCCCGGAGGCCTTAATTACAAACACACCACACCAACAGAAGCCTCCAAAGTAGATCACAATCAACCACAACCTTCAAACATAGCACATGCAACGAATAGTACGCAAAGCTGGTGTGCCAAACAGTCACAGGCCAGAAGGAGAAACAACATGCCTGATACAGTCATAATAGGTGTCTGTATAGGCAGACACACTGCTGTCCCACTCACCAGACTGAACAAGGGGAAAGGGTAGAGTAAGCTGCTTGTAGACTGCCACAAAATGCCACATAACACAAGTACGCAGGTCACCCCAAAGCAAGCAGAAATATGATGCACTCAATGTCCATGCTGGTGTGAATTACCTGAGATGTACCTCCCTGGTCAACATCAAAAGAGACATGGATGGTCCCTCTGAGTATGTACCCCAGGGCGGGATGACACTGGCTGTGTGCAGCATCCAACCCTCACAAAGAATGATGCCACAGTACAAACACAGAATGCTCATGTTTAACAGCTGGCACAGTTACAGCTGTCAGTCCAAGAGGGTCTAATGTGTGTCTGCTTGAGATGTCAAGCATGACAAGCCATGCTGCTGTTCCAGGGATGGCTGTCAGCTGTTACCCGTGTGTGTCTGGATATTGGATAAGGCCTTTGCCGCCTCCATAGAGCCGTATGTAGGCAAGGCCAAAAAGACTACCCACCACCCTAGAAAACATAAGTGGTAGGAAACATAAGGGTAATGCTGACCAATGCCAGATGTGTAAACTGCAATATGCATGCCCCTGAGGCACTTCCCATTATGGAGAACATTGATGTCTGTGCAGTGACAGAAGCCTGCTGCAAGCCTAGTGATAGCACACCAACACTGCTAGGTTATACCACATATCATGTGTTATGGCCCCAACACCTGCAGCAAAACATCAAATGAGGGGGAGTATCCATATGCAGCACAGACACCCATATTGCCAAGTAACTGACAATGCACAAAGCAGCGGACACCACCCATGTGCACATAACTTTGTCAAAACTGCTGTACAGTCTGTAGCATGCGACAGACCACACTCTCACACACAAGAACTTCACCCAGACATCCGAAGACACTGGACAGTATGAATGTCCCACCAAATACCAGACAAGGTACACACAAATTACCACATAGGTGTCAAACCATTATGTATGCAAGGAGTAATCAGGGACCTAGGGACACAGGTCGACATTAATCTGTCATGTGACACCCACAATGCCAATGTGGCTATGAAGACTGTTGATACTGGACACCGTATCATGAAAGGATTCACATCAACATCAACAGAGGTCACTGTGTCGCTGTACTGTTCCTTTATCAGACCCATAATCTAGTACAATGACTCATATGGGATGTACCATACGTGACACCTGCAGTGGTTCGGAAGACCACATAGTTACCCCACCAACAGGATAAAGGGTGTGAAATATATGTCATATGCTGCCTGGCTGTAGACACCCCAGCTGACTGCAGTCACACACTGCCTTCACAGAGGCATTGTATGTCTGTTGTACAAGGCCATGTCCAACACAGGAGTAATGGACATGCTACACCCAGGAAATCAAAGCCATTGGAGCTGTGAGAGTCACAGATGTCAGCCTCAACACATAATGAAATAATGTACTGGAGGGGCAGATACATAACCCATAGGCTCCCAACACCCAGAAACAGGATCCCAATCCATGGTAGGCAGAGCCCCTCACTGACACCCCTCAACAGGAATATTGCCAAGTGGATGGATGACTGTACATGTATACTGGGGGTCCCCACTGTGTCACAACCAGACAGAGGCACAGTGAAGAACCTCATAAATGGCCATAATTGAACATAGCAAGGATTGGCGAAAGACACACACACTCTGGCTAGTCTTACTTATGGCCTAGGGTGTCTAGCCTAGTATGAACCCATGAACCTATGAAGATACAAAACGTACAGGACACTAAGGATAATCACAAGGCTTACCCAAATGATGGTAGGAACCATGTTGGGCATCCACAGATATGCTCCAAATCACACAGATATTACAAACAACATACCAAACACACACACATATTGCTAACATACAACCTGTCAGGTGTAGTGCAAACACCCCCGAAAGTGCAAAATACCTATCCCAGCAGACTGATGGTCCCCTGACATTGCAGATGCTGAGGTAACAGCCATCATCTGCAAAGCAGAACACACAGCAGCAAAGGTATGTGATGGTGTCCTGTGCTGAGGCCAACATGGACTCCAAGAATAATGGAATGCCAAATCACACTACTGCCCAATGTCAGCCTTACCACAGGATATGTACCCAAAGAGCAGTGTACAACAACAGTGGTCCATCACAACAAAGGTGTTGCCTGAATGGATACTCCAAACTACCACCCCAGGATCCTGACAAGCTTGTTCTGCACAGCTATGGAAAGGATCAGTATGTACTGCAGACAGAAGGCTATTGTGGACCTACTGATACTGGACCCTATACACTGTGGCTGTTGTAACTGCAGAACCGGCCCCTAAACATGTGTGACCCATTTGAAGCAGTCATTAAGGTCATTGATGACGGCAATTTGGTCCACACAGTGTAGCTGGACCGTACACATGCTTCTAGACAATACCGTACGAGTTCAGTATGGATATGTTCACCAGCTTAAATATACACCCCTATGTCAGTAGAGGGGTTGCAAACCAGACCAAGGACAGAACTGACATGGTCAGACATGCCACATCCATGTCAGACTACAAAGCGGATATGAGTGGCATCCCACAAGGCCTGGTCTTGGCCCCCCCCATCCCCGTTCTGTATATATGTCCCATAGGTCTAGGCCAACATGGAAGGACTGTGACTGAGCATGTATGCAGAGGAGTACAAACAGCCCACCATATCCAACCCCCAGCTGACACAAGCAACCCACAAAAGGGCCACCTACAAACAGACAACTGTAGCCATAGCCATGTCAGCAAGCTAATTGCAGAACTGTGTATAGACAACCACCGTGGATACACAGTAAGTGCCCACAAACTACCACACAGGTGTTAACCCATGAGGTACCTAACCTGTAATGTGAGACCTGGGTACAAAAGGTAATAAATATCCTGCACTGGACAAACATGTGGCTGTAGTGTTCGCAGAAACATGTACCATATACCCACCCTAACATGAAGGTTGGCAGATGTAGATAAGGGGAACTCACTGTGGCTCTGCGGCCATCCTCCATCAGCGTCACAACTGACTACAATAGTCCCTGTGGGATATACCGCAGCAGACACGTCCATCAACTGTAAAGTCCACAACAGTACCCCACCAGGGGTAGCAAAGAGCATGAACAGATGCCATGTGTTGCCTGAGTAAACAAACTGCAGCCCCACACACCGCCATCCTTCCCAGCTACAGGAAAGCTGTGCCTGATGTATGAAGCCATGTCCAACATGGAATGAATGAACATGTTGCACCTTGTACAATCTGAATGGCAGTGAGCTATGTACATGAGAGACCTGAACCCCAGCACTGACATACATAGGACAAGCTGTACAGAATGATCCATAACACAGAAGGCACCCCCACACTTCAGTAAACTCCTGGTACAGGTCAGCCAGAGAGCCACATATCGACACCCCTCAAGAGGCATCCTGATGAGTGTATGGGAGACGGTAGGCTACCCTGGGTATCACTGTTATGTCAGAGGTAGACGGAGGCACAGTATACTAACCATGACATATGTCATGGCAAACTCCAGTTACAATGTGTGTGAAGGACAAACACACCCTGTGACTAGCATCAGAAATGGCCTAGGGAACATCGCTAGTGTTTGCCAATGTCCACCCATGTTGTGGAATACACTAGCAATGTTGGACGAGCCTGGTGTAGCAGTCCATATCTGAACATATTGCAACATGGTCATGTGCACAACTGGCCCCTACACAGTCTGTTCTGCTCACTATGAAGATGTCAAGCAGTCATAGGACTAAAGCCCAGGATACTGTCTACCACAGTGAAAGTACCAAACCAGTACACTATACGGTACTACAGTGTTAGGTCATTATGAAAGTATGTTGAGAACTGTCTGCAAAGTATCCCATGCAATCCCTGCAGGCAGAGTATAATCCCTGTTGTGGCAGACATGAAGCAGTTGGCCACTTAGTACACAACATGACACCCAACACACAATCATAAACGTGTGATATTGTCGAATCAAAGTTCACAGACACCCAAATATGTGGTGGACTTCAGAGTGCAACATATGGAAAGCTCACACTGGGCATGCTCGCACACTTTGATAAATGAGGCATATGTCAGACAACATGCCATGGAAAGGCTGAACTGGGCATGCTCACACACTTAGGCCATATCTCCGTTTAGCAGTTGGCCACACATATCTGGAATTTGTACGTGTCAGTCCAGGAACCAACCACAACACAGCAATCAGCCCAGTGCACACAGTAAATGACCACAGAGACATAAGTGATATAGTGGATCGCCATCATATGCAAACATCTTCCACAGATACACAAGTTGGTCATAGGAACAGGGAATGCTATTGCAATAAAGACCTGCAAACAGTAGAACGGCACAACAAATATTGTGCATCCGACAATTGAACATATGGGTGTAGAGGTCAATACTAGGCTTCTTGCCCCAGGGAATGACAGCTCAGCCAGAGTGTGCTTGGCATCTGCATCCCCAGGATAGTAGGCTACTGTGCCACTGTAAAGTAGGTCACAGAAGGCAGCATGTGAGGCTAGTGAGCTGTGCCTCTGTCAAGCAGGGGCACCGTGGAGGTCTCAGGGATTGAATGTGCTAAGCCACAGCCATGTTGTCGGTGTGTGCTGTGAGAGGGTTGCTGAGGATCTCTGACAGTAGGTGTCCATCAATAACAGACTGAGGGGAGCCTTATCTGCATCCTCTGGATGATTCCACTGTCAACACTGTGTTGTAATGAGTATGTGTGAATGAAGTGCCGTGCCGGAACTGTCCAAAGATGTCCTCTCTCTGTGGGCTACAGCTCTGCAATGTATTAGGTCACTCTGTCTGTTGTACAGTGCATATATGGCTGGTGTGCAGCTGACAGGTGTCTTGTTGTGGAGCAGTCATGGGTATATGTGGGATAACATGACCAATGCAAACTGTACACATGCTCATAGAATGCAATTGTCAAGGATTATGCTGAGTGGCCAGTATAGTCCTCCAGCATGGGTCCTGTGAAGTCATCCACCCCAGTCTACACAAGTGTAGAGTCTGCTTGTGCTAAATACAGTTTGTGTGCAGTGACAACCTTGCCTGGGGGTGGAGATGAGATATGGATGTCCAGGGAAAGGTGGGTATGGTCAGATATCAACAATGGTGGTCTACCTCTGGTGTGGAACAGTGAGTACCCACGTTGCAGATGGACAGGTGCAATATGTATTCACCCATGTGGCTGTGGTGTGTGGTTCTGCCATAGCACATGGAGCCACAAATTGTAGTGGCTGTAGGGTAAAGTGGTAGAGGCTTGAGTAGTTCTCACACACAATATGCCTGTACCTGATGTTAACAACTGGAATGGTGTATGTGAATACCTGCATATCCTGGCACTGTTCCCAGGGAAGCTAAGTGTGTGTCCTGGATGTGGGTGTGGTGTTCTGTACTGGTAGTGTTGTGTGTTACAGGTTCTGTGGTCCCAAAGCATGGTATAGAACATAACCTGCCAGTGCGATGTGCATATCTGACCCTGAGGTAGGTGGCTGCAAATGCATATATATGCTATCCCCCACCTGACAGGTAGTACTACAGCTACATACCTCTGTAGAAATAAAGATGTCAGCACCCTATAAATACTACAGGTGCAGAGCAGATGCCCAGTAATTCGGATAGTGCGCTCTGCTAATGCCTCTTCCTCAAGTGTCATGATGTAGTTATGTAGGGGTTCGAATCCTGCAAATGCTCAGTGTGTGTGGGTGTTGGTGAATGGGGTTTGTCTGTGTGAAAGGCTGTGATAGGGAACTGTCCATTTTGGCAACTGGGAAAACACACTACAGGATGCACATTCCCCTTTCTAAACATTGATGATGTCAGCACCCTATAAGTACAGCAGGTGAAGAGAAACCACCCAGTAATACAAATAGCGCGCTCCGCTAATGCATCCGTCTTGAGTGTCATAACATAGTTAGGTAGGGGTTTGAATCCTGCACATGCTCAGCATGTGTTCAAGACTGTTTGAAAAAAGTATCCCTTTTGCCAACTAGGAGAATACACTACAGGATGCACACTCCCCTTTCTAAACACAGATGATGTCAGCACCCTATAAGTACAGCAGGTGAAGAGAAACCACCCATTAACACAAATTGCGCGCTCTGCTAATGCATCCATCTTGAGTGTCATAACATAGTTAGGCAGGGGTTTGAATCATGCTCAGCGTGTGTTCAAGACTGTTTGAAAGAAGTATCCCTTTTGCCAACTAGGAGAATACACTACAGGACGCACACTCCCCTTTCTAAACACAGATGATGTCAGCACCCTATAAGTACAGCAGGAGAAGGAAAGCCTCCCAGTAATGCGAATAGCGCACTCTGCTAATGTGTTCGTCTCGAGTGTCATAACGTAGTTAGGTAGTGGTTTGACTCCTGCAAATGGCAAGTGTGTGTGTTTGGATGAGGGGGGTGAGTGTGTGTGCAATTAGGTGTGAGAGAAATGTCCATTTTGGCAACTGGGAGAACACACTATAGGATGCACACTCCCCTTTCTAAACACAGATGATGTCAGCACCCTATAAGTAGAGCAGGAGAAGAAAAGCCTCCCAGTAATGCGAATAGCGTGCTCTGCTAATGCGTCCGTCTCGAGTGCCATAACATAGTTAGGTAGTGGTTTCGATCCTGCAAGTGTGTGTGTTTGGATGAGGGGGGGTTAGTGTGTGTGCAATTTTGTGTGAGGGAAATGTCCCTTTTGGCACCTGGGAGAACACACTACAGGATGCACACTCCCCTTTCTAAACACAGATGATGTCAGCACCCTATAAATACAGCAGGAGAAGGAAAGCCTCTCAGGAATGCAAATAGCGCACTCCGCTAATGCATCTGTCTTGAGTGTCATAACATAGTTAGGTAGTGGCTTGAATCCTGCAAATGACAAGTGTGTGTGTTTAGATGAGGGCAGTTAGTGTGTGTGCAATTTTGTGTGAGGGAAATGTCCCTTTTGGCAACTGGGAGAACACACTACAGGATGTACACTCCCCTTTCTAAACACAGATGATGTCAGCACCCTATAAGTACAGCAGGAGAAGGGAAACCACCCAGTAATGTGAACAGCGTGCTCTGCTAATGTGTCCGTCTTGAGTGTCATAACATAGTTAGGTAGTGGTTTGAATCCGGCAAGTGTGTGTGTTTGGATGAGGGGGGTTAGTGTGTGTGCAATTTTGTGTCAGGGAAATGTCCCTTTTGGCAACTGGGAGAACACACTACAGGATGCACACTCCCTTTTCTAAACACAGATGATGTCAGCACCCTATAAGTAGAGCAGGAGAAGGGAAGCCTCCCAGTAATGTGAATAGCGCGCTCTGCTAATGCGTCTCCCAGTGTAATGTAGTTAAGTAGGAGTTTGAAACCTGTAAATGGCATGTGTGTGTGTTTAGATGTGGGGAGTTTGTGTGTGTGCATTTCTCTATGAAAAACATGTTAGTTTTGGCAATCAGGAGATCACACTACCTGATGCACATTACCCTTTAAAAATACTGATGTTGTCAGCACCCTATAAGTACAGCCAGAGAAGAGGAACTATCTAGTGCACTTTGCTAATGCATCTCTCTCACGTGTCATGACTTAGTTAGATAGGGGAATGAATCCTGCAAGTGTGTGTGGGGCTAGTAGGGTGTATGTAAATGCAAGTGTAAGAGAACAGATCCTTTTGGCAAATACTACAATACACCAGATGCTGCATACTCCCCCAGTAAACACAGGGGATGTCACCACACTATCAGCACAGCCGAACAGGGCTAGTTGGCTAGTAATGCCAATAGTGCGCTCTGCTACTGTGTCTATTACCATTGTCAGAGTACAGATAGGTTTGGTAACCCACAACTGCCACGTGTGGTTGTGTCACACAGTATGACCTTGTGTGGGTCTTTGTACATAACAATGCATGCCATTGCCTAAACCAGCAATGGCATTGCACACATGATGTATGTGTGTGACACATACACATAAATACCTGTGACCTGCAGTAGTTACCATGTCTGACACATGCCTCGAGTGGATAAATGGTATTTGCAATGTATACCAATATGACTGTGTCTTACTGTGCAGGGTCCGCATGTGGTATGTCTCTATACAGTGTGTGTGTATATGGTGAAATACCTACAGCAGGGGATACACATCTGGTCTGGGCCATATAGTGTACATGTAGTCGATGTACAGGTGCTGCATGTTCCCACCTGTTGTGGTAGTGGTAACGTCATTCCACTGCAATTCAGTGACCACATGCTGTGAACCCTTCAACTAGTGTGTTGTAGCTACAGTAATGCTCACGCGCAATGTTTGGTTGGATGCAGTCCAGCCATATAAACACAGTTTTTGAGACTGTCATATTGCCAGTGTTGTTATGGAGGATAGGTGGTCTTCCTGTGTATGGGAGGGTTGTGTGTGCCAGGCTATGAACCAGATGGCAGTCTGACACACTGTTAGCTGCACATGATTAGGCCCTGATGCTTTGTGCTGTGCCAACAACCTGGAGGTGTGTGTATCTGTGGTACCTTGGGATACCACCCCCCTATCCATGTGTGTTACATGTGTAGGGGACGACAGGCATGGTATGGGGCATAACCTGTCAGTGATGGGTAACACCTGTGAGCCATGAATCATGAATCTGGTACTTCGCAGACATTGCAGTTCACCGTGCTGAGGACAGTGTCTGGTGCATGCATCTTCCGGTGTACAGTGCTGTTGTTGTGTAGCAGCACTGTTAGTGTCCTAACCTGTGTGATACCCATGGAGGTGGCTATGTAAACCATGTCCTGCAGCATAAGGCAGTATGTGTGTACCAAGGAGCTTTGCCATTATACATCGGGCCATGGGTGTCACATGCAAGATGACCCTTGCACATCATTGTGGCTTTCCTAGCATGTAAGCACACGTTGACAGCCAGCGGATACCCTATGAATGACAGTGGAGACTGAGCATAATGTAGACATAGAACACCCTTCCCACATATAGTGGTAGCATACCTGGTGAGGGCATGTTGGCAACCAACATCAGGCTCATACTGGCCTGTGCCACATGCTGAGTGATCCATTCTATGTTCCCTATCATGTAGTCCAGGGAGGTATGTCTCAGGCAGCCATACTGGCATGGTCAATGAGTGAGTCATATGTGTCCATGCCTCTGACTGACCTGTATGCATGTGTTCTGTGGTGGACCATAGTGCCCCTGAGGCACATCACTGTGACCTTCACCAGATACAGCCTGTTGAGCGGGACCCCAGTGCAGCATACAAGACAGGTACCTGACACGTCTGTAGCAGGTGTGTTGTGTAGCCCTACAGGCTGTGAGTGTGTGGCACAGGGGAAGTGTGTGCCATGTGTGGCATGTGCTCTGTTCCGACGGAACATATGCCTGTGTGCCAGCTGCGGAGGTGTGTGATGCTCATGCAGGCTGCTATTCTGAGTCCCCACGTATGCCCCAGTGTGTTCAGCATGCTGTCAGTGCGTGTCAATGTCTGACTTGTATTGTAGTCACTGTAATATATTTTATTTATTTATTTATTTATCCTACATTTGTTGACTGGGATAGTCTGACTAGATGCATGTCCATTTCCAGGGGAGGCCCGGGGAGACAAGCTACGAGGGTAGCAGATACAGCATTACATAATACCAGCATTACATATTACAAACAGATTATTTACAGAGATTACATAAGTAAGCAAGTTAAACATGTTCCACAGGTTAATGTTAGTCCTGAGCACAAGTCAGGATTAAATTAAATTACACAGTAAAGTGGTTCACAGGTTTTACACATTCGAGTTAGCCAGGCTTGATACATTGACATAGCCAGTTAAGTGACAAATGTTGTTTGAGTCTAGTGTTAAATTGACCTAAGGTGGACAGTAGGGTAATATCAGCTGGAAGTGAGTTCCAGGATCTACTTACAGAGTTTGCAAAGAGAGAATCACCGGCTGTGTTATTAAATTTGCTAGTCTGAATTAGTAGTTTGTTAGAGGATCGAAGCAGTCTAGGATTGTTATAGGGGGTGATAATATTTGAAGTGCAGGAGTATTGTCTGGATTATAGAGGATTTTATAGGCCATAATCAGTTGGTTATACTGTATTAGGCTGGGTATTGCAAGCCAACCAAGCTGATTTAGATTGATGCAATGATGTGTCCTAAAAGGCAGCCCAGTGGCAAACCTGGTAATGTGGTTGTAGCAAATTGAGTGTTTGTTAAGGACAGTCTTGTTCATATTCGAGAGTAGAGGGGATGCATACAGAAGGGTTGAAACAAGGTGTGAGCGAGCTATGGCATCTTTAGCTGGAGGGGCTAGGAAGGCTTTAATTCTGTAAAGTGACCCTAGTTTTCTATTGATGGCTTTGATAATTTGGTTAACATGTAGGTCACATTTGAGATTATTGTCTATGATGACACCTAATAGTTTAGTAGATGGGTCAGGGGAGATTATTGTGCCATCAGTTGATGTTATGGTAACGGTGAAAGCGGTAGACCTATGTGTTGGTGAAATAACAGCAGTTTAGTTTATTTGGGATTTAGGATCAGACGATGTTCGGAAAGCCAGTTTTTTATTGTATTAAAGGTGGTCTGGGTAGCTGACCATAACTCTACTGAAGATGTGGCTGAGCAGATCAGAGTAGAGTCTTCAGCATATTGGATACAGCTGACTTTTGGGATGACAGTATAAAGGTCGTTAATGAAGATGGAGAACAGCAAGGACCCTAGTATAGAGCCTTGTGGTACTCTGAGGGTGTTAGGTAGAAGGTTAGAGAGTTTGTTCTGCCAGAGACCAGCCTGCTGTCGACCATGCAGGTAGGATTGAAACCATTGGAAGGCTCCAGTATCTAGACAGAATGTTTGCAGGGTGTGGATTACAAGTTGGTGATCAACCATATCGTATGCCTTGGAAAGATCCAGAAAGAGGGCTGAGGATATATAATTAGTGTTGCAAGTATGGTTTATGGTGTTAGTAAAGGCTAGGAGGCCTGAAGTAGTGCTGTGATGAGGACAGAAGCCATGCTGAGTGTCTGCCATAAGGCGATTTTGGATTAGGTGGTGCATGAATTGTCTATGACTAAAGTTTCCATAATCTTTGCAAGTGGAGAGAGTATAGCTATTGGCCTATAATTGGAGAATTCAGTAGAGCTGCCTCCTTTGTGAAGTGGGATTACATATGACCATGGTTCGTTTGATTACCTTTGAGATGGGGTAAGCAATAGCATCATCTGATTTTGATAGGTACTCGGCAGGGAGTTGATCAGCAGAAAGTGTAGTGGGTTTCACTGTTTCAATCAAGGTACGGAGAAGTGAAGTGGCAACTGGTTGGCAGCTGAACGCAAGTAGGTTTGTAGGGGTGCTACTTTCAGGACCAGGGGAGCTAGGAGGTAGATGGCTAGCTAGGGCCTGAAATGTCTCAGTAAAGAATTGGTCAAAACTATCAGGAACATCTTCAGGGGTATTATAAATAGTAGCAGCAGGGATTGGGGTTGACGTTTGTCCAGGATGTAGTATATATGACATGCCATCTGACTGGGTATGGCATTACTGGGTTCAGAGAGCCCAGTCCCCAGACTGGCTGTGTGGTGGCATCCCACACATGTGTTGTATGTTCCTGGCCAAGGGTGATGGCTGACTGCATACATGTGGCAGCTGTGACATTGACACATGACTCACATAAACCACAACTGGACCATAGAGGCGATTCACAGGTTACCTTTGCACATGCTACCCTAGTAGTGTGATTGCCATGGTGAGTACCAACACATAGGGCCAATGGGGAACAACATACTGAAGGTGTGTATGTGTGGGTGTACCACTACTGTTTCATAGCACTGACATATATGACTGCACATGTGGGTAAATGCCAGGTAAGACATGTGCAATGTGTCACAGGCAACGTACATGCGTACAGGACAGACAGTGACATTCTGTCATGTAGAAAGTTGACATACGTATTGTACGCTATGCAGATGTCACTAGAAGTCTACAGAAGCACTGTAACTCTGCATTGCAGGTGTAAGCAGTGTTCCAGGGAACCCCAAGCGAACATGCATGCAAACAAAGCTACAGTAAACAGGGATGGAAGTAGTGCATTGTACAACAAAGAAGGGGTAACAATAACAGTAAGTAACAATGCAAATATGTAGACACTATCAACATGTACCCAGGAATACACAGCGCAGATGCCCATGGTAGAACTGATATTATGTCATAGTTATTTGTGATTTGGATTACATTGGTACTGCACACATATCTACATGCATGAACATGCACATGGCATAGTCGTTGTGGGCAACTTGACACCATTACTGTACATGTCCACCATTGCATATCACTACTTGCGTTAGCTTTCCCCCTGTGCTACCCATGTATGCGGCTATCTGTTGACAACCTTACCACTGGCATGCAATTATGTGCAGCTGTTATACTTTGGTATGTACTATGGGTGCAGATAACAATTCAGGACATTCATACAGTTACTGCAGCAGGCATGCTGGGATAAACACACAGTCATAGCAGCACACTGTACTGTTACCAACATGATACTACTAATACACTTCTATGTAGTCACCCTGTGCATCAGCAACGTGTTTACCTGTTCCCACAATGATGTTGGAGATTGCAGGAGGTGGCACAGTGTCATCATATGCACAGGGTGTGGATTAGGTATGCCTGAGTCAGCCACTGATACCACCAATTGACATGTGTGTGTATGTGTGTTGGTGAGGGGCAGCAGTACAGGGTGGGGCAGTGTTGGTGCAGTGTGTGCGTGTATGTGGTCGCCCTAGGTGTTAACATTTTGCATGTGTGTATCCACGCACACAGTTCCACCTCATGGCTGCCATATACAGGGGTTTGTGGACAGCCACAGACTGCACCTGGCAGGTCATACAGATCAGTGTCTGTGTGCACGGACACGGTACCTGTGCCTGGCAGGGGTGCTACGGACCGTATCCAGTACTAAGCCAGACTTGGTACTGTCATCAGAAGCGGGAGTGTGTTGACTGGACACAAGTCCCTGTTGGGACTGTCCAGAGCCACGTGCATGTGGTCTCCTGGGGTGTTCCGATGACAGCACAGACCCAGCATTGCTGGGGCTGCTGCTGGCACTATGGGGGCGTGTGCGAGCCTTTTGTCATCCGCGCTGACTGCCAGCTGCTGCTGCTGCCAGCATACGGCCACATCAACACCGTAAATGCCCACCATTGCCCTGGCTCATGGACATCTGGTTGTGGAACTTCTGTAATATGTCCCCACAACATCTGTCTGTGACATCGGTGAAGTTACGGATAGCATCCGCAATGTCACGCATACTGTCTGTCATGGCTGTGCGACATGCTCTCAGCTCCCTCAGACCCTGTCTGGTGTACCTTTCCATACGTGACTGTGCCTGCATGACAGTCTGAAACATAGCTGAGGTTGACAGACCTCTTTGGGCACGTCAGCCAGAGGCAGTACACCCATGGATGCTCCCACGAGAACCCATGGGCAACTGTCTGTGTGGTACCATTGGAGGACCCTGCCCATGGCTGCTGTGTGGGGACGCATGTGCCACAGGTACCACATTACCCTGGTCTAAGCCCAATGTATCCTGTCCATCACCTAGGGACAATGGTGACAAAGGATGTACTGGCAGGATGACTGTGCGCAATGATGGGGTTGACAGCTGTGTACTGTCAATTGGCTGACCAATGGCGGACCCTGACACACCTTCCTGTACCATTACACAAATATCATCATTACCAGAACCCATGGCACAGGATTCAGGTTGCCTGCTGCAGGTCACCAGAGCAGCCCCAGAACCTGTGGGAGGAAGACAGGAAACACAGTTTACAGTCTCCAGACATTGTTACCAGTGATGCACTTCTACACACACATGCACACATGGACACATGCACACATGGACACAGGCACACATGCAGACATGCACACGTGGACACATGCACACAGGCACACATGCACACATGCACACAAGCACACATGCACACATGCAGACATGCACACGTGGACACATGCACACGTGAACACATACACACATGCACACGTGGACACATGCACACATGGACACATGCACACATACACACATGCACCTGTGGTCACATGCACACATGGGCACATGCACATATGCACACGTGGTCACGTGTACACATGCACACATGCACATGTGGACACAGGCACACATGCACACGTGAACACAGGCACACATGCACACATGCACACGTGGGCACAGGCACACCTGCACACATGCACACATGGGCATAGGCACACCTGCACACATGCACACATGCACACCCCGCAGTATACACACAGAGCACTACTGAGTTACACTACTGTTACAAGCATTATCAGGACTATTATAGGTTATGTTAAATACACTCACCAGCATGGATGGCCTGCCTTGCTGTAACCCTGGAGGGACCTGCAGAAATGATGAGAACAATGTCAGTGGGCACAACTGTGCCATTGATATTGCATATGATACAGTGTACAGAACAGTCAAGTGTACATATGGCATATTACCTGCACGCTCCATGTCGTGCTGCTGTGTGGAACCAGCCTCCATCATAATGCAGGTGTACTGCTGTTGGTGTTCCGGGGCTGGAGCCACAACACTTAGGAGTAGCCCCTCCAGTCTGGTGAGGGGGGGATGTGTGGCCACCCCACCTCCTGTGGCAACCTGTTGCTTGTGGATATCAGATGCACGCTGACAGACACTTCGGATTAAATCACTGCAGTGATGTCGTACCTGCTCATATGTCCTGTTATGCGTGCCAATATCATTTACCCTACGGACAAGGTCTTGCCACAGTGCAGCCCTCTCCTGTTGATTCTGACTGGTGTGGAAAGCAGGATGTCATACTCCCGCACCAGGCTCTGGTGGATCTCCTCGTCTTCCACCACAGAGTAGGCGGGGTCACGCTGACACGCCATCTCCCTGGAAGAGAACACAAACAGGATATCAGCAGACCATGTCAGCAATATATGGCACACATACTATACATGATACTCATGTAGTGATATACTACTACTCCCATATGTTGCATGTGTGTGTGTCGTGGTGGATACACAGGTACATGGCCAGATATCAGTGCTCAGCCAACACCTGTGCAACAATACCTGCCACATTCCACACAACATAGTAGCATGCCCCATCAGTCAGCACACACTGACAGGTGCAATGCACAACCTTACTCTGGGGGTTCATCCCAAGGTACTGTATGTGGGATGTCGTCCACTACTGTAATGTGGACAGAAGTTACTCGGCCTGGATATACATATCTCACCACCACCACCAGCACAGTAGACTACTTTTATATGTATGTGATTACTTGCTGGGACTGAGATGGTATCCATGCAGCACACTGGGCCAGTGGAAGCCACAAGCCACACTGCTGATCCCTTTGCAAATGCTTACCACGGACATGCCACAGATTGCATGGAACTTGCACACACATTTCTAACCCAGACCCTATGCACAAAGGTTAGGCATCCCATCCGGTGGACCCCAGACAGAGGCAGATTGTATAACAATAGCAGGAGGCTAGTGCAGGACAGAGCACATTCACATTAAGGGAAGGCATCTGTGGTCAGCACTGGTACTACGCTACGGTCCGTCATAACAATGGCCATGGCCTACTCTGGGAGGGAAATGGCCACAAACACTATGGATGGCCACAAGGCCTTCTTCAGTTATGTTACACATATGGACCACATGCCTCAGATATGCTCTGTGTTAATACACACCTACTTAACATTCACCAAACACACGGATATTGGCAACAATCTTGCAGACATGTTCGGTGCACGTATCCCCCCTCCTTCTCCCCCACCAGTTGAAATATTTATCACAGCTGGATGTAACCTCCCTATCATCTCACATGTCCAGGTGAGGGCCGCCCTCAGCAGAGAAGAACACACAGGATCACTGTGACCTCGTGGTATCCCTGGATGTGTGCTACCTGCACTCTGAGAGGGCATACAACCACATATAACACTGATAATTTATCTTGGCCGTACTACAGGATATGTACCTGGACAGTGGCATACAGTGACAGTGGTCCCACACAACTAAGGAGGCACTTCGACTGACCCTGGGAACTACCACATCATATGCATAACCGGCCTGGTCTGCTAAGCTATGGAATTATGCAGTATGGGATGCATATGCAGTGATATCGGGTACCTGCAGACACTTGTTCCCAGCCAGTGTGCCTTTGTGATGGGCTGATCCTGCCTTTGAACCTGGCTGACCTTTCAAAGCAGTCACTACAGCCATTGCTGGGGTAATGCACAGACAACTGCTGCCAGGATCATAGCCTAAGACTGATTGACATGTAATGTATGGTCATCCCCTTTTGGTGGAACTACGTACACACAACTTATCACATGGACATACCTATAGATACAGACCTATGACACATTTGGAGGGTTCACAGTATGCACACTATTAACCTGCTACTTTGCATTACCTGTGTTTGTCGCAGATGGTTGCATTTCCACTGCTTCTGCTTGCTGCTGCTACTGTGACTGCTGACAGCTTCAGGTGACAAAGTCACAGTATATATATATATATATATATATATATATATATATATATATATATATATATATATATACATATATATATATATATATATATATATATATATATATATTTTTTTTTTTTGTTTCTCTCTCTCTCTCTCTCTCTCTCTCTCTCTCTCTCACTTTTCTCTCTCCCTTTGTCTGCTTCCAGACAGTGCAATGAATGTATTGCATGTGTGGAGTGTTAGTACTGGATGCTTTTGTAGGTATCTGCATAGGTCCATGTGATGGCCTCTGCACCAATTGTAAGCCAGCATTTGCTAATTGCATACAGCCAGTTGTGTACTGATTGCAGTTCTCACTGTGATTTTAGGTCAGTGCTATAAAAGGGTATGTGGGATAGGCGTTGCCCTCTCAGATTGTAAGGGCGGGGACCATGCTGGTATGCTGTGGACAGTGTTCTGTGAGTGTAAAGGTTAGTATCTCTCTCATGATTCAGGCTGTGTTGTATATTCACATTTCTCCATTCCTCTCTCATGTTCCCTGTAGCAAGTGTGTATGCACAATGACTCCTACAACTATATATAGATATATTTATATATATATATATATATATATATATATATATATATATGTACATATACATACATTTATATATGTACTTTAACTGACATTATTATCTACAAGCTACCAACTAGCATGGCTGTTTCTGTTCACACACTACTATTATGGAAATCCAGTAGTTTTGACAGTAATTCTAAATGACATGCTTTGTGTACTACACATCCTATATTCCCTTTACATTCATCCTTACTATTACATGTTATATTTATTTTAGCACAATATTCTTGCATAAGAGTCATGGCTTAGTGGTAGGTCATACAGACTAGTGTTTCCAAGGTCCTGGGTTTGGGACTGACAGTGGGATTTTATTTTGCTTTTGAACTGAGTACAGGACCTGTCAATCAAAGTGACTAAGGCACTTTTAAACAGTTGTAACCGGGTTAGCGCTGGTTTGCGTGGAGCTCACGCGCACACCCGCTTACAACCGCTTAACAGTGCTTACTCTGGCGCACACCCGCGCTATTTTCTTTGAAAGAAAAGAAAATGGGGAGACAGGAAAGTGGTGAAAAAGGGGTCACAAAGAGGGTAAGACAGTAGGGAAACAAGCTTGGGATTTGCAGGAGGGATGTAGGTAAGGCCCATAGCTGCCCATTTCTTCATCAGCAACAGCTGTGCATATGTATGTAATTTGGTGTGACATTTGAAACCTTCCACCCCTGAGAGAGGTGTCAGGACAACAATAATACTTGTTGTACAGCCAATTGTAATTGATAAATTCCATGTCCAGCAGACATGTGTGCGGAATGGGCAGCTATGTATGGGGCATAATTTTTTTGTGGGTACAGAGTGCCCTTTTTGTTTTTTTTTGTTTTTCAGGTGAGAGTGGTATGTCAGGTGAAGGAAGTTGGTACAGCTGGGGAGTAGGTTGGGTAGGTAAACAGACAAGACAAACAAGATGCATACAGGGGTGGTGTATGACACGTGTGGGGAGTTTACACAATTGACGGGGATGGAGGTTTGGATATCCAGAGCCCATGAGCCCACAGATGGCAACAGTGGAACTGATATCCCCACCCATAGGCAGTTGCCACTGTTCCTTCACTGCCCAGGACGGGGCTGTGCTGGTGGCTGTGTAGGCCGGGCAACAGTCATGCCCATTAGTTGCGCCACCCATGCCTCAAGCTGGCGTAGGGGCTCGAGAACAGAGTCCCGAATCTCGCTACGCACCACAGTCCGGACGCTACGGAGGGTGAGTGGTGGTTCTCCTCCGGCCACACTTGCAGAGGGGGGGGGCGAGCCCCATCCCCTGCAGCGCTTCCACCTGCAAGTGGCACAGGGCCACCGGAGGAGGGTCCAGACATGGCACTAATGCCAGATGCACTCGCCAGCTGAGGTGGGAGAGGTGGGTTCGCTGGAACCCACCTTCCCTGTCATCCTATGTTTTGCATTATGTCATGACAGTTTGGGTTAGTGACATATAATACCATTCACAATTAGTTGTAACAGCATGCATTAGTATTCCCATTAACCAAACACCCACATATTCACACCATTGAACAGCGTGCATAACACATGCATAATTTGAACAGAAATACACAGTCCAACAACATGCAGGGTTAATTGATGGCAACAGGCCATCAGGTTTGGATGTATGAACAGGGCAGATGCATCAACGGACATGCAAATATATATGACCCAACAGGACAAATGTCCGGGGGTGTTAATTGTGATTGCACATACCATTTTCACGTGGAATGGGTTATATGTGGTTATAGGGTGGGGTGAAGAAAATAATATTAACACCTTCAAATACCAATACATATGCTGTACGTTTCTAATAGCTACAGTTATATACACACTACTGTTCTAACTACAGTTTCCTATATGATAACTATTTCAACTTGGTGATAGGACTGTTACTGCAACATCAATATACATTTTATTGTTCTTCATACACATTTATATCTAGCTTTGTTCAGCTACATCATCCTGCTACATTTGCTTTATATAGCTGTAGACAAGTGTGGATGTTTGGTATATCAGACAATCATCCTATCTGCATATTGCAGACTGAGAGCAACATATCCAGATTTTGGGATACACATTCCAGATGCAGCAACACTTTGAACAGATTTCGCTGTTTGGTTTTGATTCTCACATGCATTTCATTCTGTCTTGACTGCAGTATACTTTATTCAGGGGTTATTACTACTGTATTGCTGAATTCATGACACTTTCTCACACTCTCTCACTTGCTTTCATTTTACTATTCAGGATGGTACTTACTTCTAGGCTTTACTGACATGTTTTACCTGTAGTTATTACAATTCTTTCCAGCAGTCTCACTTCTGTCATGTTTCAGTATTTCAACAGGGATATATTTCACACATTTGATTTCATCATCTTCTGCAGCTATACTTTTCAACCTGCTGCAGGTTGTGTACTATTTTCTTACAGGTAGGGCATTTTTATTTCAGAATTTATGTCAGACAGTTTCATTTTTCGGTTTAACTTACAGGCTGAAACACACTTTTGTAATCAAGCAATACTTGCAGACACTTTCACACTGTTACTTGCACATTTTATTCCTTACTGACTACACTGCACTCTTTGCTGACTGTCATACTTTTATATTTCTTTACAGTTACTGGTAGTGGATTACTGACCTGCCTGGTGGCGCAACCGCACCAGCCTATCACCATAGGCTCTGCAGTTCACAGAACGGACACCTGCAGCTCTAATATAAATGAAGTAATATTGGAATACACATCTCCATAATATCAGCTAGTTTAATTTCTTACATACATAATTAAATATAACTTACTCAGTAGTGGGGCGTTGGGTGTTTGCCGGGCCTCCTGGATCCAAAGGTTCAGTTGGTCTTGCTTGCATCTCTTCAGGTCCGCGTGGTGGTGACGGACCTGCTCACCAGTCCTTGGAATCCCTGTGGCACTGGTGAAATCATGAGCCAACCAGTCCCACGTCTCAGCCCTGTATGCTCCCCAGAGGACCTGGTCCTGCATGAGTTGGGCCTCATGATTGTGGACTAGGAACTAGACCATGTACCTGGACTCCTCAACACCCCACCTCTGTGCTCGAAAGCAACTACCCTCTCCTACTCCTGTCATTCTGCCTGCAGGTCAGTTCTACAATCGTTTATGCTGTGTATTCCCGCCTATGGGGCTTATATAGTACGTTTTTCCCGCACATATCTGTGATTGGCCATTTTGGAATTGTATCAACTTTAGTAAACCTGCATTGTCATGCTCCAGTTTGTATTCATTCCTATATATTAGCTATTATTGCATTTCTAGGTACTGCTGTCATGGCTTAGTGGTTTGGTACCTTGACTTTGGTGTATAGTATTCTGGGTTCAAACCTTGCCACTGCTTTTTATTTTTCATGACTGTCTAGACATGCTGAGGGGTGTGTCTGTGTAAAGGCAGTTTTGATACAGCTTGCTCAACGTTGCCCGTCGGTTAGCTTGTTTGTGCAGTGCACAGCTCCGCGCAAACGGGGTACGCTGGTTTATCCTCATTTGGCTATCGGCACGCATATTATGCTCATGTCAGTTAGGGGCACATAGATTTAGTGTGTTAAACCACTGCTCAGCTACGGGCACTCATTTTGCACCAGTTAAACCACTGCTCATCTACGGGCAGATGCACTCACCCTGTTAAACTGTAGCTCAGCTATGGGCACATCTGGCATTTTTTATTCTTTTGTTACCTCACATTTCTTCAATATAAATGGGCTATTTCATTACATTTTACATAAAATGTGGTTTTATGTGTATATATTTGTCAGGGACTTGTTTCCTACTTATTTTACTAAAAATAAAAAATTGGTGTTGTGGGGGCTCGAACCATGAATGCCTGCTCTTCAGCCAACATCTCCACCGCTACGCTATTGCTTCCTGAATTATTTCGCATATTTAGTTCTTATATGCTTTCCCACTGACTGCTAACTGTAGCAGCTTACGGCACGCCAGCAAATGAGCGCACTCACGGTTAAACATCTTTACAATTTAAAAAATATATATAACCTGTTTATTTATATGTTTTCTGTTCATAGTCTGTGGGGGCATGTGTTGTGTTCTGTTTATTCACATTTCCGTGGACTCTGTCGTGTGTGTTTACTTTGGGAACTTTTCCTCTTCTGGGGGCGTGTCTGCTTACAGGGCTTGGCCTACGGACACGCCCCCTACTGTCTTACACGGACCATGTTAGCCTTAAGTGTGATTCAGCATGCTCTCATGAATATGCAAAGCATGCTGACATCACTCCGTTTAACTGCAGCCTCCGTGTATGAGTTATAACTCTTACACGGAGGCTTCGTGAATCCTGCCCGTACACTTTTTTTAAAAAATGAAAAGCTCATAAAAACAGACGATAAGTATATTTTTGGTACTTTAACTGTTCATAGTTCTGCACTGTCTTATTTTTGCTTGACTGAACTATTTATATATTTGCTGGCATTATATTCTGATCTCTGCTGAACCCTTTTTTCTATCGTTATTGCTGCTTTTTCTTAAAATTGGTAAAACTGGTCTAACAGCTTTTGTGTTATCTGATTGGCTCAAGCTTGCTGGTATAAAACTATTCAATTTTTGTAAACCCCTGCATACCATTGCTAGAATCTCCTAGTGTTCTGACTGATAATGCTTCTCAAACAATCTGGAAATATAGAGCTGAGCTGATAAGTATATTTTTTGGCACTTTAACTGTTCATAGTTTTTCAGTGTCTTATTTTTGCTTGACTGAATTATTTATATATTTGCTAGCATTGTATTCTTATCTCTGCTGAAACCTTTTTTGTCCCACCCTCTTACCCTACTGATGTTCTATTTTTAAAGCTGGTGGCTCTTGCAGTTGCCCGGCCCTACTGTAAATTTGATCTGGGACACTCCTCACAGTCCCATCTCGTTAGTTCATTCTGCCTAATACAAAGATCATTTGGGAAGGCCAAACCCCTTAGTCCCTTAACCTTGAATTATCTTCTGTTCTTGCTCTATCCCTTTTTAATTAAAAAAAACTTTATTCAGCTGCTTATATTTTTCTAATTTGTGTTTCTTCCTACTACTCTGCTACTTCAACTTGCTTTTCTTCTTCCTGCAACTTGCTGCCTGTTCTCTAAAGTGTTCAACTGCATCTGTTCTGTTGCATTTATTACTACTTGTTTATAACCTGTCTAAATTGTTGTGTTTTTTATGTATTAGTCTAAGCTCTTAGTTTTGGTTTAAGCACTTGGGCTTTAGGCCCACCCCTTAGCTCTCCCTGACCTTTCTACCTCAGATTCTGACAAATATCGATGGACAATTTCCTACAGTTTCTCCTGCCAGTCTAGTTGATATGGGCATCCTGAGACAGTGTAGCAACTGCCTTATGTACACGGACAACCATCTACTACTACCACCTAGGAACACAATTTGTGAGAGTTGCAATTACATTAGGAGCCTAGACTCCAAGCTCTCTTCCCCTCAAGCCAGCATATCTGGCACTGATAAGGTTGCAACACAATCACTACACTTCAAACACCACCCACACCTACACAATGCTGAAAAGGTTGTCAACACAATCACTACACCTGAAACACCACCCACACCTACACAACACACACTTACATATATGGAGGTCCTCCACATAAACATATCCAAAGAAAGGAGACCTCCAAGGCAAAAACACACTTGGTCTGCACAGCCCACCACATCACATACCATGCATAGTCCACACACTTGTGCCTCACAAGGACTAAGGCTTCACCATAAACCCAACGTATTAGTCATAGGAGACAGCATTGTGAGACACACAGATGTGCCTCTCACCAGGCTGGATAAGGAGAAAGTCACAGTTAGTTGTCTGTCAGGTGCCAGAATCCACCATATCACACACGCACTCAAGTCTCTTAACAACAGGTACTAGTATGACTCTATCATAGTCCATGTTGGTGTGAATGACTTGAGACATACCTCTCTGGACTATATGAAGAGAGACATGATTGAGCTCTCTGATTATGTGTCCCAAACAGGTATGTCCCTAGCCTCAAGCAGCATTCTGCCATCACCCAGAATGATGCCTCAATACAAACAGAAAATGATTGACTTTAACAACTGGCTTAGTTTCTGGTATCATTCCAGGGAGTTCCAGTACCTGACAGCCTGGGAAGATATGATTGACATACCACAATGCTTTGCCAGAGATGGCCTGCATCTGTCTCACCTGGGCTTTAGGCTTCTGGCAAAGGCTCTTGCCACCCCTACAGTGCTTTTTTTAGGAAAAGTAATGAGGTTAAAAGTACCAACATAAACATTTTAACAAAACACAAATTAAAGGTTATGCTGCTAAATGCTAGAAGTCTAAATATGAAACTGCACTCATTGCAGGCATGCCTAACCCTGGAAAATTCTGACATCTGTGCAGTCACAGAAACCTGGTTCAAAGCTGTGGACAGCACCTCAGCATTACCTGGTTACTCATCCTATCATACATTCAGACCCCAACCTGTGGGCAGTAAAGTCAAAGGAGGTGGAGTTTCAATATACATTAAAGACTTACACACCTCCAGGCTGGTCAAAGAGTATGACACACAGGAGACACTCCAGGTGCATTTAACCATTGACAAGACCCCTATTCAAATCATAGCTAGCTACCGGCCCCCAAATCTGACTCAAGATGCCCAATCCGACTATTTGGACTTGTGTGAATCTATCAAGATTCAACCCTTTACCCTGATCCTGGGTGATTTTAACTTCCCAGACATAGACTGGAAGAACTACTCATGCCAGAGCACACATTCTCAGAGATTCCTTGATTTTGTCAATGCAAATGCCTTGGAACAGCTAGTTAATACCCCCATAAAGGGTGATAATATCTTGGACTTGGTATTAACCAACAAGAGTAATCACTGCAGCATTCCTATACTATCATCTTCCCTGGTAAGATCCAACCACAAAGCAGTCACTCTCAAAGTCACCATCTCCCCCAACTCCCCTCTTGCTAGGATCATACAGAAAAATTTCTCCAAAGCTGACTACAGCCTCCTGATGGATGATATAAACAGCTTTGCAGTCCCCTCCCCCTCTGTAGGAACTGGCAACAATATCCAAAACTACACTAAAGCACTATATGGGCATTTATATAGATGCATGGAATTAGGCATACCCGACAGGACTAAATCATCCTCTGCAAGGAAGAGTAAACCTATCTGGTAGACATCTGCAATAAATAAACTCTATAACAAAAGGAAACAATTGCTGTCCAAGACTAAACAGGAGCAGGTGCCCAGTTGGAAGCAATGTCTCCTTAGCCATAATAAGCAAATGAGAGCACTGGTGAAATCCTCCAAAGCAAACTTCTAGTCCACATTGGCCACATCTGCTAGAGACAATCATAAAGCTTTCTTCACATATGTCCGCAACCTCAAAGGAAGCACCTAGATCTGTTCAGAACTGTTGGTCAAGGACACCACATATACAAATGCTGTAGATATAGCAAACTTGCTGGCTGACAGATTCAGTGAAAAGTTTACCCCTCTGTCACCCCGATCAATAAATTAGGACATCTCCAGTACCTGCCCCATTCCTCTTATATCTACAGAACAGGTTATCACTGCTCTCTCAAAGGCAAAAGCTACAGCTTCCATGGGACCCGATAACATCCCAGGCTGCATCCTATGTGAACTCAGGCAGGAACTTGCAGCACCACTAGGCACGCCATTCAAGCAAAGCCTGAGTACTGGCTTCATCCCAACTGAGTGAAGGACAGCCATTGCCATCCCTTTACACAAAGGTGGAGTGTCCACCAGTCCGGGAAATTATAGACCCATCAGCCTAACTATCCTGATCTACAAGGCCATGGAAATGATTATCATGGACCTCATCAACGAGGATATTTGCAACCTGCAAACACTTGATCCCACACAGTTTGGCTTCATCAAGGGACAGTCATGTCTGCTAAATTTGGTTGACATCTTTGAGACAGTCACCAAAGCCATGGATGAGGCGAAGACAATGCACACTGATTACCTAGACCTGGCCAAAGCCTTTGACACTATACCCAACTCGGGCATAATAGATAAACTCTCTCAACTAGGCATCCATCCATATGTTACCAGATTTTAAGCAAACTGGCTCACTGATAGAACCCATGTCATCAAAATAGGGGAAACCACCTCAATCAGTAGACCTGTAACAAGTGGTGTACCCCAGAGTTAGGTCTTGGGACCTCTGTCATTTGGGATATACTCTTCTGAGGTGCAGGCCAAAACCAGTGGGCTATGGCTGACTAAGTTTGCAGATGACGGCAAGCTGGGTGCTGTCATCAGTTCCCCTAGTGATGTGGGCATCCTCCAAGAGGGTCTCACTCAGGCAAATGACTAGTGCCAGAAACATGGCCTTAAGCTGAATACCAATACATGCATCAGCATCCCCTTTCGGGAGAGTGATGTCCCCACAAATTATCACATTAATAACAACACCCAAAGCTCTCAATCAGTTGTGAGTGATTTGGGCACCCAGGTTGATAACAAACTGACTTTTAACCACCATGTTGCTTTCATTGTACAGAAAGCCTTCTACATCTACCACCTCATAAGTAAGGGTATTTTACCCAGGGACAAGGAAGTTATAACATTCCTATATTCTTCCCTTATAAGGCCCATTATCGATTACAATGTCCTTTTTGGCATGTACCTCGCAAAGCACATGCAGCAGCTGGGGAGACCACAGAGGTTCCTCACCAGGAGAATCCAGGGCCTCAAATATCTACCATACACAGATAGGCTAAAAGCCCTATCCCTCTACTGGATTTCATACAGACTCATCAGAGGTGACCTCTATCTGGCATACAAGGCGTTCACAGACCCCACCTTGATGGGACTGCTGCATTACCGCAAGTCAAGTTCCACTCGAGTAACCCACATACACAGCCTCAACCTGTTCTGTGACATCAACTAGACTTGTTGGTGGGACAGATTTGTGTCCCAGAGACTCCCCCATCTATGCAATAGACTCCCTCTCCACATCAGGCAAAGTACCACTTTACCCCTTTTTGAGTACAATCTGGATAACTAGATGGGAACAGAAAATATACCCCTGGGATTCCATCCATGTCCCTGCTGGACAGGGGCATTGGGTGCTGATTTGATTAAACATGAGCTAAACTCTTGGCTAGCCTTATAAGGGCCTCAGTGCCAATAGCCTAGTAACCTCCTGTGATCCTATGATCATATGAATTGAGCATCTTTCATTAACATATACTACGTATGTCCTTTGCTAAAATTTTAAAGCATAAAACATATGATCTCATTGGAGGTGGAATCCAAATCACAAACATTCACCTGTCCCAAGGAAACACATACAGTACAACTGTTTTTAATAACTCATAAGGGAACTCCAAAGGAAAAGCCAGGGAATTGTTATGGCTAGGCTTGTATAGGCCCTAGGGCAGATAGCCTAGTACCAAACTATGAACCTATGACCCTATAAATGCTTTTTCTAAGAAGATAAGTCATGTATCATCTAGGTACATCTTTCCAAAATAAACAGCTTTGAAATTCAGGGATTTAAGTCCTCTGGCATCCGATGTACTACATTTGTTGTCCTAACTAAATGACACCAAAAATCAGTGAGCTATAGTTCTTGAATGTCCATGAGTATCATAAATAGCCTTGTACCACTATGTAGAAAAGAGTAAAATATAACTTTGCCCCATGGCTTACCAAGAAGAGTGGAAGTCTTATGCAAAATAGAGACAAGGCATGGAAAGACTGGCAAAACTTAAAACTCTACAAAACAGAGAACATTTTAAAAAACTTCATAATCTTGCTCAAGGGGAAGTCTGTGCATACAGCCTACCTAGATTTATCCAAGGCTTTTGACACTATCCCCTCTCTGGCATCATTGACAAACTCACCTAGCTAGGTATCTACCCTTATATCATTAGATGGGTCACTAACTGGCTTGCTGCTATAACCCATATAGTCAAAATAGGGGAATCCACCTCCAACAACAGATCTGTAACCTCTGGTATTCCACAAGTATCAGTTCTGGGACCTCTACTGTTTGGAATCTATTTCACTGAAGTACAAGCAAAAACTAAAGGTCTGTGGCTGACAAATTTTGCTGCGAACTGTGACCTCGGAGCAGTGTAGAATCTCCAAACGGTGTCAACATCATACAAGAAGGTCTTACACAAACAAATGATTGGTGCCAAAGTTATGGCCTTAAACTCAATGCAAAAAAAGTTATTATCATCCCTTTCAGTAAGACCAATGTTCCTATTAACTACCACATTGACAGCAACACCCTAAGTATGCACTCAGTGGTGAAAGATATGTGCACACAGGTTGACACCAACCTTACCTTTGATCACCATGTCTCCACAGTGGTAAGAAAGGCATTCTTTATTGCTCATCTCATAAGTAAGGTCATTGCCTCTAGAAAAAAAAAGTTATAACCTCCCTGGACTCTTCCCTCATCAGGCCAATGATTGAGTACAACACCCATTTTGTTATGTACCTTTCCAAGCACATGCAGCAATTGGAGAGACCACAAAGGTTCCTCACAAGGAAAATTCAAGGTCTTCCACATCTGTCCTATGTGGATCATCTTAAATCACTGTCACTTTATTCGGTTTCATACAGACTACTCAGAGGCGATCTCTGCCTTGCATACAAGGCAATCTCTGACCCTGCTTTATTTGAAATGCTGCCTATCTGCAATTCAAATGGTACAGGGGTTACTCACTCTAAAGAATTTAACCTGGTATATGACATTAGTAGAACCTGCTGGAGGGACAGATTTGTCTCCCATAGTTTGCCACACCTTTGGAACAGACTCCCACTTCATGTCAAACAGAGCACCTCACTGGCCATCTTCAAACGCAATCTGGACAATTGGATTGTAAACATAAAGTCATCCTGGAGATTCCACCTGTGTCTTTCTTGGACGGGGCAAAAGGTGCTGATTACGGAAGTGAGGGCAGAACTTGGCTAGGCTTGTAAGGGCCTTAAGGCCATTAGCCTAGTAACTTCCTATCATCCTATGATCAAAAGCAAGTCAACCTTAATAAGAAAAAATACTACACTGATTTGCAAAACAACAATCGATAAAACTCCCCAAAATTCTGGTCATCTATTAAAAAAATGTTATACCCAGAAACCAACAATGTCCTTAACCCTTGTCCCAACTTAAAAACAACCATCAAGTTTAACTTGTACTTCATTGACAGCATAGCTGCCCTCACCAATGAATCCATTCTTGGCTGTCCAACTCATGTCTATCAAATCCACTAATACTCCCACACTCACACTAAAACCAGATGCTACCAACGTCATAAACAGTTACCATCCAAACTTAAACCATGCTCACCTTCTCCAGATAACCTTCATGAAGAATATCTCAAAACTGCTGCTGATGTCATTGCATATCCAGTCCCCATCCTTGCAAACAGGTCAGTATAGGAAACCTATATTCCTGTCATCTGGAAACAATGTCATATCATCCCTTCCCACAAAGGTGGTATTTCTACTGAAATATCTAATCTTAGCTATATTGGTTTTAGACCTGTTCATAGCACAACAGCTACCTTCTTACATTCTAAATATAAAGCCAGGGATAGACATAGACTCATATCTTCCTTAATTGCTAGATACTTTGTCTCATACAAAAAACTCCTATGACAACTGTCCACAATGGATATCTTACAACCTGCTATTCGGGGGGTTAATAATTACTTATCAGAACACTACCAGGTAGTGAAATGGAAGTCTGCCCTTTACCCTTATCTACACATAGTACAGGTGCTGCACAAGGCTCTATTATTGGTCCTGTTCTATTTAATATCTTCATAAACAATATTTATCCTTCTATATAACCAACATCCCTTGTACAGTATGCAGATAATTCCACCCTTATCTACTTCTATGACAAACTAGAACACCTAGAAAAGATTACACAACATACCTTTAACTCTACTGAAATCTGGCTTTGTAACTACTAGCTCCTTCTTAATCCAAAGAAAACCAAACTCTATTTATTTTTGCCTAAATCACATACCCATGAAAAACACAACTTTAAAATCATATTCCTAAACAATATGCCAATTGAACTAGTGCTCCGCACAAAACTGCTGATGACCCGCACAGAACTGCTGATGACCACATCAAATATGGCCTCTGCTTACAATGCAATACAATAAAAACAAAAAATGATGAGTATTATATAAAAGCAAAACAGTTCCTTATTGCATCCATCAGAGTCACTCTAGCCACTACATACCTTCTCCCCTCTCTATTATATTATTCTCCCATCTTGATTAGCCTTCAGGCTACCCATAAATCTTAATTTTGAGCAAGGTTACAATAAGACACCTAGATTTGCAGCTAAAACAAGTCACAGAACACATCACTGTTCTGCACAGAAAACTCTTAAATTGGCTATAATTATCTCATCAACTAAATTATACCCAACCTCGTTTAACAAACAAATTGATATTTAATCCCACTTCCTGTCAGCTGTAAGTACAATTCTCCACCAGTACCTTCCAATTCATCACTTTCAATCTTCTGACAAAAGTCTGCTTGACATCTATAAGCCTTACAAGAACTATGGTCAAAGTCTGTGTAGCAAAATTCTGGAATACATTTCCTGCACCAATCAGGGCAATACATGAAGTTAATTTATATAAGCTACAAATAAAATAATTCATCTCACACTCCTGACTTTGCACATGCTGCTCTCCTAGCTAATAATTTCAACTCCTACTCCTCTTCTCTCATTTGTTTTTATTTCTCTTATTCAATTACTCTTAATCTTGCTTTTCTCTTTAATTCTCCTGTCTCCCCTATTTACACCACCTATTATTTCTAACAAAAGGTATTTATTACTTTCCCCCCTCTTCCTCTCTTCTTCCTTATCCACTTTTGAATCTTCCACTCTGACATTTGCATTATCATTGAGTAATAAACTCTCACACTTATGTCAACATGTTTCAACATAATATTGTATTTATCTTGTTTAATGATGGTATATTTTAATTATCATCATTATACATCTCATATTTGTATTAATATTTGTATTAATGTATGTAGTTACAGTTTATTGTAATATGATGTCAGTTTTCACCTATGTGTGCTTGTGTGTGTGTGTGTGTGTGTGTGTGTGTGTGTGTGTGTGTGTGTGTGTGTGTGTGTGTGTGTGTCTGTGTATGTGTATATACACACATATATATATATATATATATATATATATATATATATATATATATATATATGCATATCTGTTCATTTATGCATTTATGTTTGGAGCTTTTCTTCCCAGGCCTCTGCTGAAAATGAATAAAATTATCCACTTGGACTTTCCCAGTAAACAAATTACAATAAATAAATACATCTTTGGCAGTTGTGGAAACTGACATTGGTATCAGAAAAGGACATAAGAAAGCATCTTTCTGTCCCCGCATCAGCATTATTGTTGCCACTTGCTAACACCTGCAAGGACTGGAACATAAAAGATGCTTCAAACCCCACTAACTAACAATACATATGATATCTGTAAATAACAGTGCAATTGAAAACTGAAATTTTGTTGTTGTGCACTTTAGAGTTGCTGTACTAAAAATCTTCTACCTAGAGATACAGTGAAATAAAAAATGTGCTGTACTTATGTATGTATGTATATATGTACATATGTAGATATAACACACATGCACGCACACACATTAAAAAGATATGGTATAAGTTGATTAGCGAGCATACCATCAGTGCAAGGTTATAATGCCTTCCACACATTTAGGCCAGTTACTTCACATGCAGGGACTAAATGTGGAAGTGTCTCTATTTACATCAAAATAAATATACTTCAAGGCTGGTCAAACAGGACACTGCACTTGAGCTGATCCATGTTCAAATCACCATAGGTAAAATCCAACAGCACTTCCTTGCAAGCTATAGGTCCCCCTTAATGACCCAGGAAACCCATACCATGTAATTAAATGTATAAGAAACACTAACCATTTAACCCAATACCATATTCATGGGTTACTTTAAATACCCCACTGTTAACTGGGAATCCTATACAACACAAAATGTACCTGCACAGAGATTCCTGGATTTTTGTAAACACAAACTCCCTGAATAAGATAATCAATACACAAACCAGGGGTGCAACCATACTGGATCTGGTCCTCACTACTATGGGAGACTGCTGAAGACCCCCTACTGTAATGCCTTCCCTGGTAAGGTCAGACCCCAAAATGGTCTCCTTTTAAGTAAAATTAAAAAATGGACCCCCAGCTAAACCTGGAATATTCAGGAAGTATTCTAAGGCTAACATCCTGCTATTAAGTGAGAACATTTTCAAGCCCCATAAACCCTGACAACACTTCTGCCTATGCAGAACCATTCAGAGAAACTGTGCACAAACATGTTAATAACTGCATAGAGGCAGCTGTACCCACCAGGAAGAAGTACAGAATTAACTCAAAAACAAGCCACCTTGGTGAAATCACAAAATCAATAGGCTGTATAACAGGAGGAAGAAAATTATGGAAACAATTAGGAGGTGCAGAACCCAGCAGGAAAAAAGCACCTTCATCAAACTAAACAAAAAACTCAGAGGACAAATAAAGCCTACCATAACCAAATATGAGGTAAGTTTGGCCTCCCAGGCCAAGGACAACCACAAAGCATTCTTTAGCTATGTCCACAACCTCAAAGGCAATACACAATTGTGTGCAGAGCTCATTGTAAATGGAGTCACCTACACTGAGCCAGAAGATATAGCAAACTTCCTGGCTCGTAAATTCAGCTCCAACTTTACCCCTTTCTCCCCTTCAATATTCCCTCAGGAAATATCATCAAATATAGCTCACCCTACTATCACTAGGGAACAGGTCCTTAATGCTCTCTCTAAGACCAAGAACAATGTATCAGTGGGCCCTGACAATATCCCAGGATGCCTTCTAAATAGCATGAAACATGACCTATCAGGGACTCTGGAATTACTATTTAACTGTAGCCTTCAAACAGGCTTCTTGCCTCAGAAATGGAGAAAGGCAACAATCATCCCTTTGCACAAAGGTGGGCCATCTACAGACTCTGGAAACTACAGACCCGTAAGTCTAAGTAGTCTTATATGTAAAGCCATGGAATGAATTATCATGGAGATGATCAACAGAGATGTAGTAAACATCCAGACACTAGACACAACCCAGTTTGGTTTTGTCAAGTGCAGATCATGCCTACTCAGCCTGCTGGACTTCTTTGAGAAGGTCTCCAAAGCAATGGATGAGGGCAATGTCATTCACATTGCCTACATTGACCTGGCCAAGACATTTGACAGAATGCCCCACTTGGTTATTGTTGACAAACTCAAGAAGTTAGGTACAAACCCGCATGTCACCCAGTGGCTAGCCAACTGGCTCACAGACAGGACCCAGGAAGTTAGAATTGGGGAGTCCACCTCTACAAAGAGGTCATTCACAAGTGGAGTCCCTCAGGGATCAGTACTTGGACCACTTCTTTTTGGCATTTACTTCTCAGACGTCAAGGCTAATGTCAGTGGTCTCTGGCTCACTAAATTTGCAGATGATTGCAAATGAGTAGGTGTCATTGAATCTCACACTGACACAAATGTTCTCCAGAAGGGGCTGACATAGACAAACAACTGGTGTCAGAGTCATGGACTAAAACTTAATGCCAAGAAATGCATAATAGTATCCTTTGGAAAGTCATCCATCTCTGATAACTATCATATTGACAACACACCCCTTACAGATGACCCAGTAGTCAGGGACACACATAGATAGTAAGTAATTTAGCCTTTGATCATCGTGTGTCTACATTGGTGAGGAAATTCATCTATGTTGCGCAACTTCTAAACAAACATATGACATTTAAGCCCAAGGATGTCATTGTTTGACTGTATTCGGAATTCATAAGACCTATCATTGATTACAGTGCTCCCCTTCAGTATGTACCTAACCAGGCATATCCAAAAATTGGAATAGCCACAGAGGTTCCTCATTACAAGAATACAGGGCATAAGTAATATATTAATATGTCCTCTGCAGACTGCCTCAAGGCCCTATCTCTGTATTCTGTCTCTTATAGTCTTTTAAGGGAAGATCTATGGCTGGCATACAGGGCATTGTCAGACCCCACTCTAATGGACCTCCTGCATATCCACAAAACAAACAGGACCAGAATTACCAGTTCCAAAGACTTAAACCTAGCGTGTGATATAAACAGGACCTGCTGGAGAGATAGATATGTATCACAGAGACTACCCCATCTATGGAACATGCTCCCCATCCATGTGAAGCAGAGTTCCTCCCTAACCAAATTCAAGCCAAACCTGGACAATTGGATGAGAAAATGGAAATTCATCCCTGGTTTGATACCTATGTCTCTAATGGACAGAGGTAACATGTAAATGGTTCATCTCCCAGGCATATGCTTACACTTATCAAGGGTATTAGAACTTGTCAGAGATTTGGGATACATGGCTAGGCTTAAAACAGTCCTTGTGGTTGTTAGCCTATTAAACACCTACGAACCTATGAACCTACGAACCTATGATGTTTCACTAGTGTCATTAATTACCTCATCATTTCATAGTTACCATTCATGCTGATGTTAGCAAAAACTATTAAAAAATGCATTGTGCAACTACCTCACTTAATTAATGCTAAGTATTTTTTGTTGAAATTATCCCTGTTAGAAACAATTGTACAATGAGCATTATTTTTGTCTTTAGTTATAGGTTTGTCTGGTTCAAGAATCTTTGTAAAGGAACATTTCAAATATGTCTTGCATATGGTATAAGACATAATGTTATTTTTTTAATTCAATGTTTCTAGTTACAAGAATAGCAAATTAGAAATATTCTGCTATACAATGTGTTTAGTTCATCACGATTAAAGAGACACAGCAGCTTCCTTGGTTAGACAGGCATTTGTTATTTACTTGAAGGCTAAACTTTATTTGAAATGTGAAAGAAAGGGGAAAGTAATGGAATGTAAGTATCACATTTAAAAAATGTGGTATCAGCAAACTAGAGACTGGATCCTTGCATCTTGAGTTAATATTTTGTAACAAATATGCAAGACATTTTAATCACATTGCAGAACTCTATATATAATCCGTAGTTAATTGCAGGTCCTACAGTGTAAGGTCAGCGATAAATTTGTGCAGTGCTCTTCATAAGCCACGATGTATGATTTATATTTTATCACATTTTATACAGCTGCATTTGCAGGAATGCACAAGATAAAGAAAGGCCGACATTTGCTGACCTAGCTATACGGGTTTATCTAATTATGGATATTTTGAATTCAAATCTCTGAAACAAGGTTGAGAATGATAGGTCTCAAGAGGACCTGAAATTTATTAATGTCAAATCTTGTCAGGCTGTACATTTTGCTTTTGTACTAGAAAAAACGAAGAGCAAAAATTTTTCTTGCACTCATTCGGGCACTTGAGTAAAATTTCTTTGCAGGCAATGTATAGAACCTGAATGCAGTTTTGCAAACAGTGTATTCTCTTTTATATAAGACACTAATCAAAATGTTTTAATCTTTTCCCGCTATTAGTTCAGATCAATGTTAAACACTTATTAATGCTTCCTGAATGGCCTAGTTATTGAAATAAAGTATAATATTACTTTATTTACAATATTCAGGAGAATTATATTTCTGGTTACTACAGTTATATTCATAAATATCTAGTATTGGAATGTAATTTGGTTTCATTATTATCCATACATCCTCCCATTATAACGGCATGACTTATTTTATGATTTACTGCTTTTATATTGCACTCAATAACGTTTATCCTCTTTATGAATTGTTTTAGCCACCATTTCTCTCATTCTGTTTTGCTTATTACTGTATATCAGATTATCTTCTTTCTTGCCATAAAAACAAACTTTGTCTGAAAACATCACAATAAATATATTTCCAGAAATATTACTTCCATTATTATTTCCTTTCACTACTAAATATTGGAAGTATAGTAATTAAATTATATCCCCATACTTTTTAAATTTTTAATTAGAATAACACTGGCACATTGAACATATAGAATTAATACTGTGTTTGTATTTATTGCTTTTATGACTTTATTCTTAGAAACTTTTTAACTAAGTTAATTACCATCTGTTAGTGTTATTGGCAGTCACTAAACAATATGCATTATGAAATAGTTTGATTTCATCAAATGCATACAGCACTACAATACCTGTGCAAGAACCAAATAATAAAATGTGAGAAGCAAAGCCTATATGTATATTTGCAGTATGGTGCAAATATGAAATAAAAAATAGCAAAAATAGTTGCTGCAGCACAAATCAGCAAATAAAATATCACCAGTTGTGAAGTCTCAGTAATAACACGTCTGCAGGAGATGCACCTCTGTGTGTGAGGTGATGCATGGTATAAAATAACAAACCTCCCTTCAACCTCATCTACTACTACCTCTGATCACTAACACTGTTGTTAGAACAAACACTAAACTTGTATTAACACTTTATGACTTGTCCTTTAATTATATTACCTGTAATATTTTTTACTTTATCTATATTTTAACATTTATGTTTTTCAAACATATACTCCCTGATTTTCTACTTGAGTTTTAAATTGTATATTCATGCTTTTGTGTACTGTATATTCTATACTTTACTAATGTTATATTCTGTTAATTGCTTTTGGAGATTTTCTCCCCAGGCCTCCACTAAAAACGGGCTCTGCTTGGCCCAGTGACCTTCCCCAGTCATCAAACTGGAAACAAATAAATAAATAAGTCAGCTACATGGAATGCCTAGATATCTGAGTGAAGACGACAGAAGATTACAAGACTCTCTGACAACTGGGATGCAAAGTAGAGGCAACAATGAGATATACAAAGTTTACTGACATATCACAGAGAACCTTTGAGCCTCTGACCACATCTGCACACTCAATACAGTTACAATATGAAATACATGGCAACAGTATGCAACATTCATAGTTGTAGTGTTGGACGGGCACATATAGAAAAATAGAACAAGAACCGTTAACTGAAAATGTATTTAGTGAAGGGATGCATACATTTTTAGATGATTTTTGTTTATTTCATCACAAATGGACAAAATGACCACAGTTACAGCAAAGTTTTGACTGAAATGAAAATACTAGATTATCCAAAGATGTTGTGAGTCCTGATACTAAAGGCATTGGGCTCATTCATCTTTAGAAGATATATTTACAAGTACTACTCAAAACGTATAATATTAATGAACACAGTCTTCAGGATTCAGGAACAACTTAGTGTACTGCAAAAAGTGAAATAGCATAATGGACACTGATGTGCAGGGAGGGTCAGTTCAGAGACACAAGTAGTTTGGTTTGTGTTACCATATGAAATGGTATCATCAGCATCATATACAAATATATATATATATATATATATATATATATATATATATATATATATATATATATATATATATATATATATATACACACAAATAAGAGCTATCATTGAAATGAGACCAAATGCAGATGAGGGTAAACAGAATGGCAGATAATGCAGAAATGTACAATAATCCACATTAAGATGGTAGATGTGGAATTTGTGTTAGCTAAGCAACACATTAGTGTCCTTTATGATAACCAGTGTTTAAACTGGTGCACATCATTGAACTTAGCATCAGAGAAGGGTCCATCTGCAGCTGACTAACCAGCACCTCCACAACAGGGTCATAAGGGAATACTACCCTTTGGAAAGAGACATTATATAGAGTTTGTAGACATGGGCTGTCCTCACATGGACTTCTGCATGAAGCAAAAAATACCTATCCCTGTGAACACTAGGTCTATGTAGCATGAACAATTCTTGAAATGGGGACTTTTTACAGTGGTCATTATGAGATACAGCAGGAATTTTATAGGCACCTACCTCATATACTTTACACCTGTTCTTTGATGACATACTGTAGCAAGTCGGAGAACCTTAGAGTAGAAAATCACCATTATGAGACATTTTATGAAGCAGTCCATTTCCTTGAGGTTAAAGGGGACAATCACTGTGTAAATATTAACATCATGGTACCACATAGCTAATATAGCATCCAGTATTTCAACTGTGAGGGCTACCACTCCATCAATTATCTAGGTGATGTGCAGTACATATACAAAGTGTTTGTGCATCATTAGGGCAGTTCCAAAATTCCCACATCTGACTTGTGTCTAAAATACATTAGTGATTTATTTAGTGTGATTTCTGACATGGACATGTTATTGATAAGTCCAATCATCCTCACTATCCAGCTGCACAAACAAAGAAGGAAGTGTGTTGACCACAATGCACTGATAAAAGTATCCATTGCTGCATGCTTAAGGTGATGTCAGTTATGCCCTGGAGCAATGGCTCATTAGGCTTATATCTAACCATTGGATCATGGCTAAGGTGTCATGCAAAACCTCACTGGTGCAGACCCTCAATATTGTCAAGTATGTGTTTGGAGTGTTGAAGACCTAATTCTGTTGCCTAGATACCTCTGAAGGTGCACTACCCAGTATTGCAGAGACCAACAGCAAGATATTTGCCATCTGAGCTACACTTCACAACATGGTTGAATTCAAACAAGTATAGAGTGGGTTTACTACTGGTGTGCTAGACAAACTTTATTGAGCAGTGGAGGGGATACAGGGTGAGGAGCCATCTGGTGACCTTTCTGTAAGAGAAACCCAAGTCAGGCTGAAGTGGATGTACTATTCTTCAGTGATGGCAAATTGGCTGCATCTGATGCACAACTATGGGTCAGACTAGAGATAAGAAAGAATAAAACTGATGCATGCAATCCTACACTCTGCCTTACATTGCAGTGCAATGCAATGAGTGGCCATACTGTGCATTAGACATTACCTAGCCCATATAACAGATGAGTGGGCATTCAGAATTGCCATCCTTTGCATATGTGTGGTCGGTCACAGTTACAAGGATCAGTAACTACTACATAGGTAGAAGGTAGGAGGGATTAGAGTATGTGGGATATTTTTTTTTTGATACATGGCTTAAAATTTGAGGGAGTGTGGTACACTGTGCAGTAGTAGGTTGAAGCTTCCAGAGGAGGACAAGTAACCACATGGCCACAGTAGACACACATCATTAGAGCAGGGACACATGGTCAGGGCATTGGTGGTGTGTGGATGTGACCAGTCTCATCACTCAATATGTGCCTAGGGCATAGACTGTGGATGGCCATAGCCATGTGGGCATCACTGTCATGGTGTGATACTGTCATCAACATCTGGTTGCAAGGATAGTGCAAAACTTCATAACCATGAGTGTCTTACAATGTGAAGTATAGGACTGCCTTAGAGGCCATGTTTATGAGGCTGGACATGCCATTCCTCTGCAGACTCATCATTAGTAGGCATGAATGAAAATATGGCACTTCTTGCCATCAGTGAAATTGCGCAGTGGGTTATATCTATAATGGAGCCAAAGGACTGGTAGTCATGTGCATGCAAACAGCTGCATCTAAGTCTGTTGGTAGCCATGGGCAGCGTAATCACTGTCAGAGGCCCAGGAGAGGTACGTGACAGGTAAGGAGCCATGCCCTGTGGTCATGTTTCATATCTGAGCATATAACATTACTATGGTGGGCCGAGGGCTGAGCCAGTCTAGGAATATCCTACTGTGTTGTGTCTGACCTTATGCCATATGAAGGTATATATATATATGTATATATATATATATATATATATATATATATATATATATATATATATATATAAATATATATATATATATATATATAGAGAGAGAGAGAGAGAGAGAGGGAGACATCTCTGAGTATAAATAATCCCACCCCTTCTCTACAACAGCAAAACATGTAACATATGGCAAACAGAATGATGCATACATGCTTTAGAGTGAGGCACATGGTAACATACTTAATGTACATGCAGAAAGGATATGACAATGTTTACCACTGGCAGCCTCTTCACAATGGCACAATGGCTTTCCCCAAAAAATGATAGTGGCATGTAGGCATACCAATCTGGTGCGGCTTTGGTAGACCCATATGGTGTCACCAACAGTTTATGTCTTACGTTTGGGCCACCTAAAATTATTAATGCCCTATCACTTCCCCCAAGAAGAAGCACCAAGAACTCCAATATGTTTGTTGTAGTGGCCCTTCATCCTTGACCATTCTCGCCTATGGCAGCATAGTGCCAGAAATGGTACTTCACTCTGCTGAGGTGAACTTCTCCAGCTATTGCCATTCTTCCAGTGACATCAGTATCTTTACTCATGAACATGCAGCTATGGTTAGTGCTTGAGAATAAACATGCTCCTGTCCCTGTCACCCTTTAAGGGCTCACTGTCTAGGCAGGAGATGTGACTGCAACTTGTGGCATTCCTGATGTGCAGTGCTCTCACAGATCATCTTCCCACAACAAGGCTGTGGTGCCCGTATATAAACAAACTGTGACTTCACATACAGACTGCAGTGAATATATACAGGCCAGTGAACCCTACCAGGCAAAACCAACATGTGTATCATTTGCACACCTCTGCAGATGTACCCCTTCCCTGTGCATGTTAGCTGAACCTCTGTAGCAAAGTATATTCCTTCCAACAAACCCTTCCTCTCTGTGTTGTCTGCATTGTCTCCAAACACTACTACTCCAGTAAACCTTGGCATTATACTGTCCCAATAGTGGGCTCAGGAAAGACAGGACATGCAGGACCTGTGTATTTTTTGCTGTCACTCCAGGTTGCAGTTGAACACACCCCCCAACACACAAACAATATAGATTCACTTTTCTATGTCAGTGCAGATACTGGACTGTGTCCATCTACTATAGCCAGTGTAGATAGCTTGTATGTATCTACTTTACATTGTAATTCTATGTGAATCATTGCTCTGTGTGCTGAAGGACTACCTATAGCACTATACATGCCACAATAGTGACTGTGTTCTTTATAACACTAGTGCTGGACTCAGAGCACCATTATTATGCAAATGAAGTTATTTTGCCTGACTTTTTCTGAATTACACTTATAACACAGTTCAGTGTCAACTCAACAGCATGCTGTGGGACTCAGGCCTGCCTGTACATATACTTGGTGGTCAGCTGTATGATCTTTACATCTTCAGGCAGTTCCATTGCAACCCTGTATCCATGTGGTTTTAAAAACCTGGCAACAAGGTCATAAGAGATGCAATGCCACATACGTTCTATAGGTAGATGCACACTGCTAGGGTAGTTTAATGTTATTTGGTAGAAGAGCCATACTACTATGTATAAAGTCCATGCAAGTGCCAACTCCTCAGTCAACTCCTTGCAGGAGGCAGTCTGTGCTAACCAGGTGAAGCAAAGGCCAATAAGCCTGTCAACAATATAGTAAGCTACTACACTTAACCTGATAATTGGAGAATTTTACCTGCTTCTTCTAGGAGATCATCCTGCTCTTTTCTAACTCATACCGAGCTGAAATGCACAAGAAAAAAGAAAAAAATAAGGACAGCATAACCATGAACATCAGATCACACTATAGCATGTTGCCATCAGGGTGCATCTTGCTGCCACTCTGCCTGTCAGTCAACTTCGCATAGTTTTTGCGACATGAATTATTGTGCCCCAGTTATCATTTTCACTCCTGGTTTTAACCTAGCAAAAGGGTGTGGTTTCAACAGGGAATAAATGTGGAAGGGTGCCTGCATAACACAGCAGGGAAACAAGGGTTTTCTTTCACATGCTCCATATGCGCCACTAGGAGAACCTGCTGTGGGACTCATAAACATGTTTTTCTCATCTGTTGTACTTCAGCATTTTTATTGTTCAGTACCTCAAGGTTTGTGACAACCATTACATAGTTCTCCCTATCATTGTCTAACTGCCATTCTATAATTTATTAATTTGTTTGCTTGTTAGTTTGTTTCCATGTTTGTTTAAAGTTTGTTTACCAGGGTAGTGCACTGATCTCAGTGGTCCAATTTTAGGCACAGCCGTGGTGATTGCAATGACAGGATTTTTTTATAGACATGAGCAAAGGGAAAAACAAAATAGCAGATACGCAGAAATCAGTTTTGACAAAGCTTTAGGTATAAAATAAAACAATGAGTCTTCAGTCAAAAAGAGAACACTAAATTATGCCATATTTATATAGTCATTATAACCAAAACATTGAAGCTGTAGAAGCATAATACCATGTGTAAAGCCCAGGCAGGTGCCAACCCCTCTGTCTGTGCATCTCTACCGTGCCAGTGCCATGGTCTATCATTGTGCAAGATATGCTTATAATAGTGTGGGCACAATGACTGCCTTGCAGTTGTGAACCATTGTACTTGCTGTACACATTTTCAAGGTGATTTACACTCATTAAGTGTTAATTTCTTCCTTTTGTCTGTATTCTACGGCAAGATTTATGTGACACTGTGGTAACTTGCATCACATATCCAGGCATTTGCCAGAGTGAATATGAAAAACAGCACATTCACTTTTGTGTCCAACAAAGATGCATAGCTGTGTGTATAGATTATTTCTCCCTCGTGCTATTGTCCAGTGCACAGACACTGCTAACCATGCAGAACCTGTGGTACTATACTATAGCAATAACCCACGCCTGGGTGTGGGTAATGCTGGATTTACCCACGGTTGGTGTGGGTTGGTCACGAGGGTGAAGCCAGAGTGGCCAAACAAAGACAACCATGGGTAAATCCAGCATTACCCTCATTCAGAAATGGGTTATTGCTATTATACAATGACATTATTTAAGAAAAAAAAAACTTACTTTTCTTAAATAATGGCATTGTATAATGCCTCCTTGCTGCCCATCTGCAGCTGTCTGGTATTCTGCAGCAGTTCTGATGTACTGCGCATGCGTATGCTTATGCAGTACATCAGAGCTGTGGGTTGAAGCAACAGAGAAAGCAAGATCTCCGTTGCTTTTTACAAAGTGTCCTGCTATGTTAAAGGAGTTTAACATAGCAAGACAGCTTTAAAAAAAGCAACGGAGAATCTCCATTGCTTTTTTTAAAGCTGTCTCGCTATGTTAAACCCATTTAACATAATGAGACAGCTTTACAAAAAGCAACAGAGAATGGAAGATCTCCTTTACTTTTTTTAAAGCTGTCTCACTATGTTAAACTCCTTTAACATAGCGAGACAGTGTCTAAAAAGCAATGGAGATCTTGCTTTCTCCGTTGCTGTAAAAAAAGACTTATACTAATGGAAAAAGTCTGGGTGACCGGACCTTTTTCCATTAGTATAAGTCTGATTTACAATGTGCATGCTGACCAATCAGTGTGCACATTTTGGAATATTAATGGGGGGGTCATTGTATAATACTCAATTTTCATGGGGGACATCTGCCTTTATCCCTCACTGCTATTTCACAGGAGATCCATGGGTCTTCATATCACCAGTGTTCTGCTAATTACAGTTTTTTTTTTCTTTTCACTGCCTGTCATACAAAGGTTACCACATCATACCGATCATTGCTGTTTTGTCCTGTTCTCTTTATGTATTTATTTATTTACTTATGCATTTTTATTTGTTTGATTTTGTTTAACGGGAAAGCCTGACTGGGTACAGGTCCCATTTTCAGTGGAGTCCTGGGGATAAATGCTTCATTTTATAAAATGAGTAAAAGGCAGTTATACAACTTTTACATAATCAATATACATACATACATAGAATAATAAGAATGACAGTTAATGAAAACATGACAGTTAAAACAAGACTACAGTAAAATACTAGTTAATATAAAGCTTATAAGAGTCTAGTGATTTTCAGATTGAATCAGCTGTACATAGATACTGAGTAGGAGACAGTGAAGTAATGATAGGATGAATATTTTTACAAATATTAAGGAATATTGAGGAAGTCCAGGTAAAATAGAGATACAGATAATAGTGGAGAGAGGTAGATGATAGATAGTTAAGAGTTTGTGAAGAAGAAGCTGCATTATGGCAAGTTACATAAATGAGTGGTGACAGTAAGGGTTTGTAGTTTATCCAGAAACATCATATGTACAGAGCTGGTAACTGAGCAAGTAAGATGTAATGATAGGATGTACTGCCAGCCATGCCAGGAGAAGTAGGACAGTGGATGTGTGGCATGTGCCATCACAACTAACTGGAATTTTGTAAATAATTATATGGCATTTGCATATCAAACTGATTTGTAGAGATGCTTGTGCTGAAAATGTACTTGTGAAGTTTGCTTGTGTTAAAATGTATCAGCAGTGTGCCCTGCTGGAAAGAAATGTACATGCATTATTGTAACAGAACTAAATGCACATTTTTCAAGAGGATACTGGCAAAAAAGAGGTTAATTACAATCCAGCTGCAACAAACTTTACAATATAGCTGAAATAAAATTACTTTATGGGTTAAGCCATTAAAGATGTTATCCCACAGTTTTGAATGGAGCAAGAGACACAATGTCTATGCTAGATAGTAGGTTTTAGCTCCTGTAGGGAGAATGGAATGGTTTTATGGTTTTTATGACATCCAGGAGATCTGATTAAAGCTATGTATGTGTTTATGGTAACACAGAGGTGCTACAATCTTAGCAGCTACTAGTGTTGGTGAGTGTGGGAAACAGAGTCAGATGATAGATGTGATGTCACTGTGTAATCAATTCTGAAATCATATTTACATATTAGCAGGGATTTGCTCTCAGCATTCTGCATTTTGCCTTAAATCTGACAACAAGGACCACTTACCCACATCCTCTTGCCTTGCAGAAGTAAGTAATTTAACTAGGGAGCAGTAATTCTTTTTAGATTAGTCAGGAAAATATAGTGAGCGTAGAAATACTGGTTTTCTATAACTGTGTCAAACTCTTCATCAGTGTTAATTTTTTATATTCAATGTGACTGAAACATTGGTGTTTACTGTAAATATAGATTTAGTATTTTCTTGTTCTTTGCTTATTTATTATTAAATATATTTCAACTTTTCATTGTGGTTGGTCCTGAAGGTCTCGCTATTTGGTCAGCATTACCATTTGTATTAATATTAATTTCACTCAGTATAACTGAGTACCTTTGTAAGAGTATGATAGTAACTGACTGGTGGCAGTGAGTCTACCTTTTAGTCTGTGCAAAGTTAGTAAAGTGGGTAATCTGTGCCAGCCTTTCCCAGGGGTGTGTGTGTTTGTGTGTCAGCTACTTGGGGCAGGGGACATGATGCACTGGGAAGCCTTACTGGGGACCTGGAGGGAGACAGAGCTACCCAGACCCTGGGCTGAGTGTGTACCCTGTGTGCTCTTAAGGGAAATTGTACTTGATGCAGAGAGGTCTGCGTCTGGAAATTCTGAGTGTATCCATTTGTATTCCAAGAGAACATCCCTCTCTGGTGTCAGTGGTGATGATTCAGGTTCCTTGATTACATGCCCAGAGTTGGGGACATCACATTTTGGTGGCGATGGTGGGATCGTATATTGCTGAACAGTGGTATGGATATTGGTCTTCTGTAGCCTGCAAGCAATTGTCAATAAAGGTGTGCATTCTGTCACTAGCTACATGGTGAACATTCAGAGTTTCATATCACAATAGTTTTTATTTATTTTTATTAGTTTAGTTTAGTCAGGGAGACCAGGCAAAAATGTCAGCAGGGTATTATGCCATGCTGACAAAGAACCAGTTGGCCAAGGTGTGGGACACTAAAGGGCTGGTGTAGTCCAACCTGACTAAAGAGGAAATGATTTCAGCCTTAGTTGCAACTCAGACTAGCAATCAGGAGGGTAACCAGTTTAGTTATAGGAATTTGTAACCCTCAGAAAGAGGACAGTTCACCTTTTCTTCAGAGGACTTAAATATCTGTCCAGAGTTAAAGAGACTTGAACTGGAGGCCAAACTTTGGGAATTAGAATCAGCAGAGAAACTGTAATGTTTGAAGGCTGAAGAAAATGAGAAGTCCACATGTGAGGGAAATGCTGACTCTTCTCCAGGGTCGTGGAGGCAATGTGAAAGGGTATAACTGAAGCTCAGAAGCAATAAAAGTCAATAAATTTCTTCCACAATTGACAGAGGATGATAATTTTGATAAGTTTTATTCAGATATTTGAAAGGGTATGTAAACAGTTTAATGTTGACCAAAGGCTCTGAGTATGGCTCATGACCCCCTTGCTCCGTGGTAAAACTGTAACTACTGTTTCTAAATTGTCTGATATTGATTGTTTAAACTATGAAAAAGTCAAATGTTATTTACTTGAATGCTTTAAGTTAACACCTGAAACTTACAGAAAAAAAGTTTTGTGAGCATAGACACAAGGCAGATAAAAGTGTGTGCATGTTTACTTTGCTGAGCACTTATTTTATATGTGGGTTACTGGGTGTCAGGTCACCATTTTTGAAGGGCTGGCAGAGGTTTTGGTGAAGGAACAAGCCCTTAGCACTTTGTCTGAGGACATGAGAATCTGGTTGGCAGACTGAGAATGCAACTCTGCAGATGAGCTGAGGAAGAAAGGAGATCTCTACTTAGCAAGCAAGGCATCACTGCATAGGAAGGGATACCCAGTGCTACACATGAATCTAAGGGAACCAATGATTGGTAGCTTAAACCACCCTAACAGAGTTCACCAGTAACAGGAGAAGCCACCTGTTCAGGTACATGGCCAAGATCAAATGTTAAATGTTTTAAATGTAACCAGTGGGGATATGTAGTATATAGATGTTCATGGAGGGAAGGTGGGAACAAAAGGTGAAGGAGGCAGCAAGTAGGAATAGCAGTATGCCAGTGGAAAATTATGTGGAGACAACAAGGATAGCAAACTATTACAAGAGGTTATATCCTATCTTAGTGGATGGAAAACATGCCACATCTAAGACAGACTCAGCCTCTGACATAATCATTGTGAAGCCTGTAGTGGTTAAAGAGGAACAGTACTTGATTGGGTAGTCTAATCCAATTGGAGTTTTAGGATGGATGCCATTTCAGATGACTTTGGCCAGGGTTCATCTTGACTGGGAGGGTGGAAAAGTAAGCAAACAGGTGAGTCTGAGGATATCCCTGCAGATGCCCTGATACGGAATGATTTTGATAATGTAGTACATTGTGTGCATGCATTCAGGCTTGGAGACAGGCATGTGGGTCTGATAGCCTGGAAGAGGGCCAGACATACACCAAACCTGAATCCAGGGCTGGTGGTGTGGCTATTTCAGGGAGTGATCTACCCTGTAGCAGTGATCCTGAAGGTGAGACACAGCTGCTGGCAGGTACTGATGTTCCTTTGGACAGAGTGACTGCAAGGGCAGAAGTGAGTGGCAGTACCCAGGTTGACAGTGAGGCATCTATCTCAGAGGATATCAAGCTTCCTGTGTAAGTGGAGCTGGGAAGAGTCAGAAATGTAGAGCTTATAGCAGCTCAGCTCTCAAACCATACACTAAGAAGCTTGAGGGAGGTAGCTAGGGAGTCACCTGATTCTCAAGGAAAAGGGGAGTCTAAATACTGGAACAAAGGGTTACTGTATAGAGAGTGGACCCCTGAGGGAGGGCTAGAGGGTGAGGTAATAGAGCAGTTGGTAATGCCTAGAGCCTACCATCTGGCGCTTCTAGTCATAGCCCATGACATTCCTTTTACAGGTCAAATGCTCATAAAGCATACCAAGAGAAGTATTATGCAGAATTTTTATTGGCCTGGGATGGTAAGGGATGTAACAGAGCACTGCAGGATCTGTGAGCAGTGGCACAAAGTAGGCAAAGCAGGAGAAAAGGACAAAGCTAATTTGATGCCTTTGCCTGTGATTGAGGAGACATTTCAAAGGGTAGCTATGGATATTATGGGGACTCTGAGTACCCCAAATTCCACAGGGAAGAAGTATACCCTATTGGTAGTAGATTATACAACTAGATACCCTGAGGCAGTGGCTCTGTCCTCCATTGAGGCAGAAAAGGTGGCAAATGCTTTGTTAGATATTTTCAATGGGGTAGGTTTCCTGAGAGAAATACTGACTGACAGAGGTGCCAGTTTCATGTCAGACCTGCTGACTTGTCTGTGGAAGCACTGTGGTGTGAAGCACCTAAAGACCACCCCCTACCATCCCCAGACTAATGGTCATGTGGAGATGTGAAACTCTACACTAAAGACCATGCTACAGGCTTTTGCAGACCAGTTTAAGAGAGGTTCCCCAGGAATCCACAGGTTTTTACCCTTTGAGTTGCTGTATGGGCATATTTTGAGGAGACATTTAGATTTGATTTGTGATGAGTGGGAGGGTGAGTTTGAATTACACAAGGAGTCTGTTGTGGCATATGTCCTAAACCTCAGGACAAGGCTCAGGGACCTCATGGGCTTGACCCAGGACAACCTGGCAGGAGCATAACAGCAAAAAAGGTCTGGTATGACAGGAATGCTCCTGTCATAGAGTATGCTGTACAACAGGTTATGGTTTTCATTCCTGTCAGACACAATAATCTGCAGGCAGATTGGGAGGGACCCTTCAAAGTGGTAAGGAAGGTCAGTGATGTTAACTACATGGTAGAACTGTTAGACAGGATGCAGGGGCACAAACTGTATCATGTTAACATGATGAAACCTTACCATGATAGGGCTGCCTTGGTGCTAAGTATTTGCAATAGGATGCAGAAGGAGTCTGACAGGGATCTATGCAGACATTGAGCCAGCCAACAAAATACCAAGTTACTATGGTGGAGCCTAGGCTTGTAGGCTTATGATACAATAGTGCAGCACTGTAGTGGGGTTAGCAATGCCAATGCAGATGGACTCTCAAGACAGGGTCTGGGGTAATGTATTCCCAGATAAGCTCATTCCTTTCAAGCAACAGCTCTCAGGGGCACTTAAAAAAGTAGCTTGAGTGTTCAAAGGGGGGAGAGATCTGATGGTATAAGGTACTGCCAGCCATTCCAGAAGAAGTAGGACAGTGGATGTTTGACATGCACCAGCACAGCTAGCTGGCATTTTGTAAATAATTATATGGCATTTGTCTATCAAACTGATTTGTACAGATGCTTGTGCTAAAAGTGAATTTGTGAAGTTTGCTTGTGTTGAAATGTATCAACAGTTTGCCCTACTGGAAAGAAAATAAATGTACATGCATTATAGTAACTGAATTAAATGTTTATGTTTCAAACATGGATATTGGCAGAGAAGAGGTTAATCACAATCCAGCTGCCGCAAACTTTAAAATATATCTGAAATTAAATTGCTTTATGGGTTAAGCCATAAAGATGTAATCCCACAGTTTTGAATGGATACAGAGACGCAATGGCTCTGCTAGAGAATAGGTTGTTACTCCTGTAAGAAGTGTGGGATGGTTTTATGATTTTGTGATTTGCAGGAGATCTGAGAAAAGCTCTTTCTGTGTGTATGGTAACACATACGTGCTAAAATCCTAGCAGTTTCTAGTGTTGGTAAGTGTGTGAATCAGAGTCAGATGACCAGATGTGATATCATTGTGTAATCAACCCTGAAATAATATTTAGATATTAGTAGGAAATTGATCTCAGCATTCTGCATTCTCTCTTTGATCTGACAATAAGGACCACTCGCCCACATCATCTTGCCTTGCGGTAGTAAGTAACTTAACTAGGGAGAAGTAATTCTCTTTCGATATCAGGAAAATATAGTGAGAGCAGAAGTACTGTTTTTCTATAATTGTGTGAAACATTCCATCAGTGTTATTCTTTGTGTCTGTTCCTTTTTAGAACATATTTAAGCTTTGAGAGTATTTGCATATATTTATTTGGGGATAACTGTGGCCACTCCTGAAAGCCTTGCTGTTTGGTCAACATTATCATTTGTATTAATATTAATTTCACTCAGTATAATTGGGTACCCTTGTAAGAGCCTTATAGTAACTGACTGGTGGCAGTGAATCTACATTATAGTGTGGGCAAAGTTAGTAGAGTGAGTAATCTGTGCCAGCCTTTCCCAGGTGTGTGTGTGTGTGTGTGTGTGTGTGTGTGTGTGTGTGTGTGTGTGTGTGTGTGTGTGTGTGTGTGTGTGTGTGTGTGTGTATGGAAATTAAATGTCAAAGAATGTGTGTGTCAGCTACTTGTGGCAGGGGGCACAAAACACTGGTTTCACAATGCCAGTGTGGACACTTATTGGGAACCTGCAGGGAGACTGATAGAGACAACCAGACCCCGGGATGAGTGTGTGTCCTGTGTGCTCTTAAGGGAAATTATGCTTGATGTAGAGCAGTCTACATCTGGAAATAGATTGTATCCATTTGTATTCCAAGTGCATGTCCCTCTTCAGTGTCACTGGTGAGGATTCAGGCTCCTTGATTACTGGCCCAGAGTGGGGGACGTCACATAGGACTTTAATTGAGTTTAAATAATTTCGAGTAGAGTTCTTGTCATATTGCTAGTGGGGTGGAGTTCCAGGATTTAGTGAGGTAGTTGGAGAGCAGTGATTTGCAAACTTTGTCAGGTTTGGATACTTGTATACAGGTATTTGTCTGATGAACAAAGCAGCCTGTAAGGGTTATATATTTTTATGAGGGGGACCCAGGTTGATAGTACACCCATGTAGCTAAAGTAGTTAGGAAGACCTTCTACATTGCCCACCTTATCATGAAGGGATTCTCATCTAGATCAAGGGAGGTCATAGTCTCCCTTTACTCATCACTCATCAGACCAATGATTGAGTACAATGCCCCATCCTCTGACCCGACACTTGCAAAAGTTCCTCACCAAAAGGATAAAGGGTCTCAAAAAGCTCTATTCAGAGGTGACCTTTGCCTAACATACAAGGCCATGTCAAACCCAGATTTGATGAATATGCTTCACCTCAAAAATCTAGATCCATCAGAGCCAGGAGGGATAGATTCATCACCCAAATCCTCCTATGCTGTGTGTGGAAATCCCAGTACACATGTGAGGCAGAGCCTTTCGCTGGCCTTGTTCAAGAGAAATCTTGACCAATGGATGGGAGATTACCTCAGTGTCACTGCTCAACAGAGGCACAGCAAATAATGGGTATAGTTCCCCATACTAACTAGGCTTGTAAATGCCTTCGGGCAGATAGCCTAGTATGAACCTATGAACCTATGAACCTATGAGGTTGGAGATAGATGGACAGATGTTAGGTTTATACTCGGTGCTATGGATTTTCAGAAGTAAAGAGTAGGTTAGAAAATGTGAGAATTCCAGTCACGTTAATTCCCTTATGGTGGCAGCACAGTGCTGGGTTCTTTTTGGAAGGTTGGCAGTGAATTGTGTTATTTTGTAGAAACATTGCTCAAGTTTGTTTAGCAAGGTCACTTGGATGTTGTTAAGCGTTGGTGCAGAATACCTTAGAGAAGGCAAGAAGAAAGAAGAGGCAATGTGTTTTCCTATAGTGTCTGAGAGGACCTGCTTGCCTCTATAGAAAGAATATAGTTTGGATGCAGTTTTTTCAGTACATTTTGGATGTATGGGTGTCAGATTTTAGGTTATCATATGTATAGTTGCCTAGCCATTTAGTATGTATGACAAGTTCAATTTTTGTTTTGTTGGATGAAGTAACTAAGGAGGTGGTTTTGTTGATTGTAAGCTATTTGGGAGTAAATATGATTTGTTTGGATTTGCTTGGCCTTAGGATTAGCTAGGCAAATGCCAGACAGGTTTCTACAAGTTCTTGTAGTTTGTTGATGTTTTTTTTTCTCGATACAGATAACTGTGATGTAGTCTGTATGCTATACTAGGGATGCAGTTTTACAGGCTTAAGTAGGTCATTGAAGAAGATGTTAAAGAGAAATACTCCCAAGACCAATCCTTACGGTACACTGACTGGGACGTGGAGGAAGGATGAGATGTCCTTTTGCCACTTGACAGCTTGAGCTTTATTTTGGAGGTAGCTATGAAACCATGATGTAGCAGTGGTGCTGAGTCCTTAGTTATGATGTTTGTGTAGGACAATAGATTGAGATACCATGTCAAAGGCCTTGGATAAATCAAGAAAAAGGGCAAACACTAGATTTCCTTTATTCCAATTTGTGTTTACTGTATTGGTGAAACTATGTGAAGTGGTAGAGGTACTGTGGTACAGATGAAAGCCGTGTTGAGATGAAAAGAGGAGGTTATTTTGTGTGAGGTAATGTAAGAGTTGTGACTGGATTTAATTTTCGAGTAATTTTGTTGGGGGAAGGACCGGATGGAAATGGGCCTGTAATCTAAGAGTTCTGTTGAATGCCATCCTTTGTGAAGGGGAATTATGTATTTTTTTTGTCCCCCCCCCCCCCCCGGGGGGTAGAATCTTATGTTTCATTGCTGCAGTCATTTATTAGAATTGAGATACGGAAGTTTTTTGCTTCTGCAAACATCTTAAGTTATTTATCACATAGGTTGTTGGGGGCTAAGTCAGTGGATTTCAATTTAAATATTTTTTTTTTATAAGCAGTGGGGACTCGTTGAAAGGAGAGGAATGGTAGGGTGTTGCTGCTGTCTGGTTGTTTCTATTTGGAGAATTTTGAAGTAGTGATGAGAAGGACTGAATGAAATGAGAGAGTTGTTAGTACTAAGTGTGGGAGATGGTTGAGTGGTGTGTTCAGGAATGAGCAGCTAGTTTATAGAGGATCAGAATGTTCTGGGATTTTTTTAGTTTTTATGTTGCATGTCAGTATAGTATTTTTTTAATCAAACATAGTTTGGTTTCTGAGTTTTTTGAATTTTTGGAGATTTGCTATTGTTTTATTCGATAGCCATGTATTCCAGGCTGTGTCTCTAAGTCTCATAAGGTCTTTTGTTTTTCAAGACAACCAGGGGGCAGGTTTGGCCCTAACACTCTCTTTTGACTGGAACAAGTTCGTGTAGGATGCTCAAACACGTAGAAATGAAAAGAGCTGCTGTGTCATCTAGTGGAATGTATTTTAGAGTATTCCAGTTATATAGATTTAGATAAGAGATGAAGGAATTGTTCTTGAAATGTGTGAGGTTACGTACTAAGCTGAAATGTGGCTGCTTTTGAATATTAAGCTTTCTTGTTACATAGATAGGGAGAAGATCACTTAAGGTATCTGAAGAGTACCTGAGGTAAAGATGTTAAGAGGCATAGAGGTAAGAATCCAGTCAATTACTGTTCCCTTACTATTATTTTATTATAATGGATGGGAGAAGTGATTTGCTGTCAGAGATCATAAAGATTCATTAGAGGGGTCTGAGGGGAGGGACAGAGAGTCAATATTAAAATCACCAAGTATGAATTTTTCTTAGGAGATGTTGGATGAAATTCAGCAGAATAAGTCATATGCAATAGAGAGGGTTATTACCAGGTGGCAAATAAGCAATTGTGATGGATAATGTATTTGGTTGAGTCTGAGCCTAGAGTTTGAGAATTTCTGCTTTACCAAATAATTGATTTATTGGTGAAGGGTTAAGCTGCAGAGAATTTTTGTATAGTATTGTAATTCTAACAGCCTTTTTATTTTGTCTGCCTGCTCTTAGTGTATTATAGTTTGGGGTAGAATTTTGTTATCTTTTGTTTCCTTTTTCAGCCAGGTTTGTGTTAGTTCTACTATTTCTGGAGCATGTAAGTTAAGCCTGGCGTGCAAATGTAGTATTTTGTTGTAGATACTTCCAATGTTTATATGTGTAATGTTAAGGGAAGAACAAGTAGTGGCATGTTGTATTGGAGTGGCGTGGCTTGTGAGAGTTGTAGAATTAAAGGTTTGTGTGGATGTAACTGTTCCAGGGTTAGGATGGATGTCATCACCAAGTTTTAGTCTGAAGTAGATATGTTGGCTGTAGGATAAGCATTTAATTTTAGTTTAAATGTTTAATTTTAGCATGTGTTCTATGGGGTTGTGTAAGTGTAGGTTGTGTGTTAAAAACTCTGTGGTATTGGGAGAGTACAGGGTGGATGTTATCTTGGATGAATTAAGGGCTGAGTATGCTGTGGCATGTTGGACAGCACCACAAGGATGATGGTAATGGGCTCTGTGGTATTGGGAGAGTATAAGGTCAGTGTTATCTTGGATGAATTAAGGGCTGAGTATGCTGTGGCATGTTGGACAGTACCACAAGGATGATGGTGATGGGTTGTGTGGTTTTGGGCAAGTATAACGTAAATGTTATCCTGGATGAATTAAGGGCTGAATATGCTGCGGAATGTTGGATAGTACAACTAGGATGATGGTGATGGGTTGTGTGGTATTGGGCGAGTATAAGGTCAGTGTTATCTTGGATGAATTAAGGGCTGAGTATGCTGTGGCATGTTGGACAGTACCACAAGGATGATGGTGATGGTTTGTGTAGAAGTGTGAAGGTAAAGATGTTAAATGGGTGAGTAACAGAAGTGAGAAAGTCAGAATGAAGGCTGGTATTATGGTAGCTTCTTGTAGGATGATATTTTGACAAGTTTAGGGACAGAAGAGCGGGTGAAAAATAGGGGTGATGTCTAGTATTAGGAAACAATCTGGTGTTGAGGTGCTGGCAAAGGAAGGGAGCATCTTCTCATATATGAGGTATACAGGAAAGGGTGTATTGAATGAAATATGGGAAGAATTGCAAATAGTCAATGTGTGCAGGTGTTATAAACTGGGATTGGTTCAGCTTTTAGGTGAGTGGACGCAGGGGATTTAGAGTTAGAGTAAGTTGGGGTGGATGGAAATACGAAGTAGCGAGTGGGGATGAGAGAGTGTGAGGGCAAACAGAGAAGGTTCTACTTGCTCAGAATGTTGTGGGATAGAAAATGATCAATCAGTGCAATGCAACAAAAAAGGTAAGTCTGTGTATCTGTTACTGTTTCCACTTTACTATATAAAGTAAATTATATAAAGCAGGGAATTAATGAGAAAGCTTAAACGCTAGTATCTTCTTTTTCGTTCTGGTGTTTTATAGCATTTTGTTTTTCTCTATTTATGTTAATTTATATTGCACTTTAGCCATAGAGCAGGGTATGCTGTAACAGCAGTTAACATGCCATGCACCAGCCTCTCTTTGTCTCAGTCAAATATTTCTGTAGGGTGATGAAAGTCATCCTATCAAAGGAGACTTGGAGGACTTGCTGGTTTTCTCTGGTACTGCTTGTCTGTTGGGGAGGTGCTAGGCTCCACATAAGACAGTGGCACTTGATGAACCCCTTTGATCACCCAATGGAAGGCATAGAAGCTGGTCAGGACTGAGGCAGCCCATTGGCTTAAGTCTCAGATTAGCACCAGCCCAACAGATACTGGGCCTGCACATGATGTCAGCCACAGAGGTGACTGGCTTCTGGGAAGGTTCAATGCTGGGGCAGGATGGCAAGCAGTATTCTCTGCACCCAATTCCCTTTTATAGTGTTCACTTTCTCTATATGTCACTCATCCTCTCTTTTTGCAGTTGAATCCTTCCCGTCACCACTTGGCTACAATCTGTGTATTAAAATTTGGGTGATTTAGTTAATTCACACATAAACACATGTATATAAATAAATATATATATATATATATATATATATATATATATATATATATATATATATATATAAATATATGGGACTACTTTTCTTTATTGAAATGACATAATCTTGAAAAAGAAAAGTAGGACCCCACTTCGCAAAAGTGCCGATTTACTGAATTGGTAAAATAACCCACACCCCCGATACTTAAATATACTAACTCCGAGATTGCACTACAGTGGGGAAAAGGATATATTTCCTTCTCCCCACTGTATCCTGCTTCAGTGAATCGGCTTTCGTGAAAGTGCATTTCCGATGTAGCACAGTTTCGCTTAAGTGGGCTCAACCTTCTGTTTGTCGATAAACTGTGTTTTCCACAAACAGAAGTAGAGCCATATATATATATATATATATATATATATATATATATATATATATATATATATATATATATATATATATATATATATATATGTATACATATATAGACACACACACACACACATATCTTGGGAGACAAACCAAAATACAGAACCATGACTCATTCAGCAGAAATGCTCAAAACTTAACCTATCAAAAAAAATACTTTAAACATTCATTTTTGCAGATGACAAACCTGCAAATTATATATATCAACTCTGAGATCCCACTACAGTGGGGAGAGAGCAAACTCCCTAATTCCTGGTGGGCCAAAAGCTTGCACAAAGTAAAAGCATGTATGTGTGAGCAACTGATTCTCAGTAACACAAGCTGGCTTTTGTTCTGCTTGATAAAAAAAAAATGTTCAACAAAATGAAGATCAATATATATATATACATATATATATATATATATATATATATATATATATATATATATATATATATATGTACACACACACACACACACACACACACACACACACACACACACACATACACAAGCACTATTTAGTACATTTATTCAGTTTAGTTTCCATTATTGTCATTCATTTGCTTGTTCTGCATTTTGAGGTTTTGACTTGCTTTCATTTGACTTTTGTCTTATACAAATGTACTCTTACATTGTCATTTCCAAGTACATGGGGTTATAATTTGTTGTGCTGTGTTGAGATATTTTCATCTGGGACTACTGTTTTGGTGACCTTTTGCTTGTTTTTGTCATGTTGCATGTGCAGATTGTTGCATGGAGATGTTTGTAAGGTCATTTGTAAATTGGTAAAACATTTTTCTTCTTCTTACTATTTCATGGCTTCCTTGAATTACATCAAGTTGCAATTAGTTATGTGTTGCCAGCATTGTGCATGAGGTATGTCTATTTTCCCACGTTGCTTTGTTCTAGTCAGAAGTATTAGGTTTTGCATTACTCTAGACTACGTCTCTTATTAGTCTGGTGTGTGTTCAGCAATCAGTTTAACAAATTGTGCAGGATATGTTTTCTATTTTCTCTGTTTTTTATGAACTATTTTTTTTTTTCATTTTCTTTTCATTTTGGAATAAGTAAATGCAGACTTTTCCCTTTATGACCTAACCATTTTCTAGCTTATTACATCTCTTCTAAGATTTTTCTACGTAGAGAGAATGCTGCTTCTGCACTTGTGAGGGTTGTGTCCTTGGATTTTTACACATATGGCTTTGCTGGGTATTAACCTGTCAGAACTTCTACTAGCAATTATAACATAACAAAGTTTCTAAACATATCAAGTGAAAAGAAATGTGTATTTATTTTCTTTCTTTTCCAATGTGCTTTAATAAGTTTAATTGTCTATAAATTATTATGCATACTTGCATAGCAGACATTTTGGCTAGTGTAGAGAATGAAATAGGTATAAAATACTTGTGTATACATATATACATGCAGCTCTATCTGTCCATGGACAGCATGTTCCCAAAGGGACAGTGACTTTGGAGTTGATTATGTCATTTATAGCCATGACCACAATCACATAAATGCTATGTCTGCTCGCACCTCATTCTTGTCACATAAGAACTCCGAACAAAGACAAATGTAATGGGGAGGTAAATGCCTAAAAATAAGGACACATTTTAAATTCTGTTCTTATAACCTTAGAAAGCTGTTCGAATAAATGTTTTCAAGTTACCATGAGTTTTCGGAAAAATATTGTCTGAAACTCAAATGCTTGCCATTATTTAGTGAACTCAATCCTCACTGATTTAAATACCAGAACCCACAAATTTTGTGAGAAACATCTAATCTAAAAAAAAATATGATGTAAAAATCTGGACATTCTGAGAAAATATGAACATTTGGGAGATAATCGTTGCCTTTGTATATATTTCAGCCAGTTTAGCTTATCTGTACCCTTAAAAAATTTAAATAGTAGTGAAACGGCCATTACTTTTAGTCCTGCCCAGTGTTCCAGTTCCCATGAAGGTGTTTTTTTCTAGATCTGACATTTGTGATATGTACATTTGCTTATATACAGGTATTCAGTAACTAGATGAGGCATAGAATATGTGGCAAGATTTATTTTTGCTTTAGATTAGATCATATGCAATACTTATTTCATCATGTTTTACAATGCATTTTCAGGAGCAGCTGATTTTAATCAGAATTTAATTTTGCTACTGGTTTTAAAACATATTAATCTGCACTCTTCAATGTGTATCCTCTGTACACATTAGATTGTTTCCTGGCACTCTTGTCATGCCACAGCTTGAGTAATTGATCTGGATAGGCAGAAATCTCCACTGACTTTGTGTTTTGCTTGTAATTTTAATGGAGCACTCCTTACTAAGGGTGTAATTCATAAACCTTGTGCCCTATGCAGTATGGCTAGAGAGCATTAGAATAACATAACAAACTCTTTATCAAATATCAACCTCATATTCCATTTGGTTAGAATGCACATTTACTCAGAAATGTAATCCACCTACAGAAAAACAGTACTACTAGTTCCCAAATAATTAAAGTGACATTTCAGATGAGAAAATATAATTTAAATTCAAAGCATCCAGCCAAGATGGTTTACCACAAGTTAACAGGCTTCAGTGCCTAACCTCACATTCATAAATATGTATCTCTACACAGCTTATTAAAATGTGATACATTCATTATACCAGTAAATTAAAACAATGACCAAGAAAGGTAAAACAATAAAGCACAGAATGGTACTTGCAAAGCAAACCGGAGTTTAATAAGCACGAAGCACAAACTACATGAACGTCACATAATACGTTTTCGTTTCTATTACTTCCTCAGATATGGGCTGATACAATACAACGTCCCTTTTATAATGTGAGCTCTGTCCTAATTAACCAATCACTGTTACAAGGTATCCAATTACAAATTTGCAATACAAAAAAAATCATATAAATGTACATACAACTAACTTATTTCATGACTATTTAAAATTAAAGCATAAGAGCATATAGATATTTATTGCAATAAATCTGAAATAAGTAAAATTAAATTAAATGAGCACCATGACACAGAGATGTATTAAAGTGCTATTTAGCAAATTCATCTAGCACCATCTAGTGGACAGAAAATTCATGAGAAACTTCAGCTTGTCCTAAGACATACCTAAAATTTGATGTATATTAAAATCAAATTTTATTATACTATATATATAAAAAATCCTAATATTGAATAATAACAACAAAATTAAAATATGTAAAACATTTTAAAACCATTTGAACACTTTTAAAAACATTTAAGAAAAGATTTAAGAACATTATGTGGCCATATGCTACAGCTTTGCAGATCTCATTTTCAAAAGGGGGGCTATGGAAATATTTTCATTGAGACCTGGAACTTTATTCGCCTCCAGAGTTAATTGCCAGTATAGATCTCTATATTCACTTTTTTCCTCCCAAAGTCCACCCGTTGCATCAATGTTCACTCTCTCAATGACATAAAATACAAAATGCGCTACCGAACATTCCTTCATATGTTTGTATAGTGCATTTGTTTCCTTTCTAACCTGAATATCGTACACATGCTCATAGATTCTCCTTTTCAATTTCCATTCTGTTTTCCCAACATAAAACGCCTCTCATACCTGACATAATGCCAGGTATACCAGGCCTTTACATACCTACTATGTTCGGGATTCCGAAAATACATAAGGATGGGTTAAACCTCCCCTTGCATCCCATTGCCTCAGCTGAAGGATCAAAAACCTTGCCACTTGCCAAGTTTGTTGATGCAAAATTAAAGGCAATATGGGTCAAGAGGTGTAATATATTAAAGGACTCATGGGACTTTTTAAGAGGTTTAAAGCAAGATTTATGGAGTGAGGACCTAACATTTTTGACTATAGACGTAGTTGACTTGTTTTCTAGTATACCTCATGAACAAGGATTAAGATTATTGGAAGAGATAGTCTTTGAAGACAGCACTTTAAGTCACAATGAATGCATGGTTATTATGCAGTTAATTGGCTTGGTCTTAAAATACAATTTTATTTATATCAAGGGAGAATATTTTCACCAGATAAAGGGAGTAGCAATGGGAGGGTCGCTTGTGCCCCTACATATGCCAACCTGGTATTGGCCAGGTGGGAGGAGAAATTTGTCCTACAATCTGAATACAGTAAGTGTTGGACTCAATACAATAGATTCTTGGACGATATTTTTATCCTCTGGGTTGCACCTGCTGATCAAGTTTTACTATTTATTTAAGTTTTTAAATGAAATCACTGATTTTTCTAGAATTTACTTTTAAGTTTAGTGAAGATACTCTACAATTCCTGGATACTGAAATTTACAAAAAAGATAATACATTTCATTCAAATGTTTTCAGGAAAAAGACATATTCTAATTCCTATTTACACTATAAAAGTGCCCATCCCATGTATTATAAGAGAGGCATTGTTAAAGGCCAGTACATAGGTCGTGTAGAATGACTTTGAATGATGATGACTTCATTAAGGAAATGAATGTTCTCTAGAATATGTTTAAAAACAGGAGCTATCCTGACTGGTTATTAGAAAAGGCTGAAACTGAAGTGCTAGAAGGTAGGAGGGGGAAATTTAGGCCAATTCTTGGAATGGAAATTTTTGAAAATGGAGTAAATGCAAGAAAGGTAGAGGAAAATTTTGGTAAAGCCTTGGTGCTAGAATACAATGTCAGTTCGAAAATAGTGAGGGATGTTGTGGAAAATGAATGGAATAGATTTATAGCCTTCACTGATTTGGACAATGTTTCGAAAGATAAGTTGAAGGTAGTTTATAAGAACTCAAGTAACCTGAAAAAGTTGTTGGAAAGCAATCAGAATATGTGGCATTCTAATGGTAAAACTAAAAAAAGGAACATTTACATGTGATCATTGTTTGCAGTGTACATATGTTATCAACAAAGAAGAAGTCTTTATAGAAAGTAGAAACATAAGGTTAGAAGGAAGGGATTACAACAATTGTGATTCTAAAGACCTGGTATACCTAACATTGTGTCAGGTATGTCAGGATTTTTATATTGGGAAAACAGAATGGAAACTGAAAAGGAGAATCTATGAGCATATGTACAATATTCAGGTTAGAAAGGAAACACATGCACTTTACAAACATATGAAGGAATGTTCGGTAGCACATTTTGTATTTTATGTCACTGAGAGAGTGAACACTTATGCAAGAGGTGGACTTTGGGAGGAAAAAAAATGAATATAGAGAGCTATATTGGCAATTAACGCTGGAGGCGAATAAAGTTCCAGGTCTCAATGAAAATATTTCCATAGCCCCCCTTTTGAAAATGAGATCTGCAAAGCTGTAGCATATGGCCACATAATGTTCTGAAATCTTTTCTTAAATGTTTTTAAAAGTGTTTAAATTGTTTTAAAATGTTTTATGTATTTTAATTTTATTGTAATTATTCAATATTAGGATTTTTATATAAATAGTATTATAAAATTTGATTTTAATATACATCACATTTTAGGTATGTCTTAGGACAAGCTGAAGTTTCTCATGAATTTTTTGTCCACTAGATGGTCCTAGATGAATTTGCTAAATAGCACTTTAATACATCTTTGTGTCATGGTGCTCATTTAATTTAATTTTACTTATATTAGATTTCTTGCAATAAATAGCTATATGCCCTTATGCTTTAATTTTAAATAGTCATAAAATAATTTACTTGCATGTACATTTATATGATTTATTGCATTGCAATTTTTTAATTGGATACCTTGTAACATTGATTGGTTACTTAGGACAGAGCTCACATTATAAAAGGGACTTTGTATTGTATCAGCCCGTATCTGAGGAAATAATAGAAACGAAAATGTATTGTGTGACGTTAATGTAGTTTGTGCTTCATGCTTATTCAACTCTGGTTTGCTTTACAAGTACCGTTCTGTGCTTTATTGTTTTACCTTTCTTGGTCATCATTTTAATTTACTAGTTTTGGCTTGGTGACCTGGTGATTCTCGTTTTTATTGTTTGACATTCATTATATCAGCAGCACCATGAAATTACATATTTAGTTGATAAAATGTCAATACTAAGTCATAATCTGGAACCTCAAAACAATTGAGAAATAAACTCAACAGATAGAACTTCATATTCTTAATTGAGAAATACCACATACATCCAATCAGACATAAAAAATGTTTAACACCAGATATAAAAATTATAGAATTGCAATTATGTATTAAAAAGTAATGCTGAAATTGATATATATGGATCAGTGTGGTTTTGTGGAGGGGAGGCAAACATTTGACAACATTAACAGAACATTGATGAACCAGAGGGAAGCAGAATGTAAGAAAATACCGTTATTGTTTGTGGGTCTTGATGCAGGAAAAGCATTTTGCAGAGTAAGCTGCAATTTTATGAGCAGAGTAATGCAAGCATTTGCATTTCCTGAAAAAAATGATAAGGCTGATTAGGAGGCTATATGAGGGATCAGAGGCGAAAATTAAAGCAGTTGGTGTCCTTTCTGTGCTCTTCTCTAAGGAAATAAAAGTACATATGGTCTACAGGTCTTAATTGTTGCAAAGTACTGCATATATATTAAGCTTGAGCTGCTAGAGTCAACAGTGAAACACTATTCATCCAACTTTCTTTGTGTGGGTGTCAAGTGTTATGCTGAAAAGTAATTGCAAATATTTGCACATAAAGAAAATTAATATAAAACAACATAATATCAATGAACAACATAAAAAAAAATTATCTGAACACAATAGCCCAACATCGACTCTGATGAGAAATAAATACTACTGGGAAATGGAATGGCAATTTAGAACAGTGGACTGCATTTATTTTCATTTATAATGGCAATGTATTAGCCAACACAATGAAGCATTACACACCCCAGAGTAACACAAAATACAAATAAAATGGATTTAACCAAAGAAGTACATTAAAGGAAACAAAGATAACTGTCTCTGTTGATACCCATAAAGACTAATGAAAGTCACTGATGATATTAATTAAAAGAATGATGTCAAAATTAGAAACAGACAAAAATAGTTCCTCTATTTCTTGTTTCCTGCCTGTGCATGTGCAGAAGGGCAATATAAATTGTTGCTGATAACACAGTAGAAGTCAGTGGCAATATTCTGCTGCATAAAATATTCAAGAATGGATCAGTCAAGAAGAAACTCACATTGCTTAGTGGAGTGAAGTAGGGGACAGTCCTGTGACCTCTTTCCTAAGTTAATTTTGACTGCTGCAGATGCTCATACTTTCACTTAATGGTGGTGCCTTAACGATCACTGATGGAGTAGAGTGCCCTATCATTTGTAAAATGAGACACTTGGATGTTTCAATATGAAATTAAATCATCTCAAATCATTCTCCATACTCACACATTCTGTAAAGTATTAGAGATTGGTACACAAGAAAATCATGAATCATCTCTCTTGGCAGTCTGGTTGCATACTGCCACAGAGTTGACAAAAGTAGATTCCTTCTGTTGAAGATAGAAGTGTGTAGAATATAACCAACATTATTAAATTGTTTGGTAAATACCAAGGTAAAAGGCAATATAAGTCAAAGCCAGCATCATCTCAAAGCATGTACTTATCAGCCTTTGGGTACCCAAACAAATCAGTGCTTTGTGTCCAGTCTTTCTTCTTGCAGCTTGCATGCTGGAGTACTAGTACTACATACTATAGTCATACTATAATAGTTTGCCATATGATTTTCACTTTTGAACTAACATATAACTCCACTGTAGTATAGCTGGAGTCCATTTAAGCATTGTTGTACTGCTGCACAAGTTTTCAGAAAGTTCAACAACAGATTGTGCCCCATCACAAATATTACCACATAAAGGCTTGGCTCTTATCTTCTTTCAAAAACATAAAAATGTTTCTAGACCACCCAGTGGTCTAGAAACATTTTATGTGCTTGTCACGCTGAAATACTCTCCAATGCTTTGAGTGAGCACTCACCCACTGAGTCCATTTGGGCATTCATAACATTTTATTTTATTATTTATTTTACATTTGTTAACCGGGCTGGTCTAGCTGGATACATATCCGTTTTCAGTAGAGGCCCGAGGAGAAAAGCTCCAGTACACAATAGAAGTACATAATTAAATTGCAAGATTCAAAGTATTGTTACAACAAGAGAATATAGCTTACATATGCAGGAATGAAAATTTACATAGATGTTATATAAGACAAAAGGACAGACAGGAAATTATACACAAAACATTGATTTCGTTACAGATACTGGAAAATAGACTGAAATCAGAGATTTTCTTTATTACTAAAAGGAAAGAGAAATTTTAGAGATCTGCAATTAGGGAAATGGGCTAGGGAAGTGGAACTAGAAGTTATGAGATATGTAGTTAGTCAGGTTCTCGACATGGGCAAACATATAAAAGAACTCCTCAAATAGTTGTAGGAAGATCTTTACCTAATAATAAGCTACCATAGTTCAATACCTCACTCAATGCCATAAATTGGACCCTCTGTACGCCATGTCTGAAGCCACCTCTGCCTTTAAATTTCTTAACTCAAAATTGACCACAATTCAGTATACACAGTACCATCTTACAAAAAGAAGGCTTAGATAAGTGTTGCCCATGACTTTTATTGGATATTAAAACAAAATTAAAGCCAGTGATTCAGCCTGGAAGAATTGTAAAAGGATCACCAACAATAGAGAGCTACACCAAACTTTTCTGAGTTTAAGGAATGGCAATAAATACTGCAAGATCCTTCTACTTTAGACAGAAACAGGAGCAAACTGGTCTAGCCCCAATCAGTTTTGGAAAGAAATACAGCACTTAACAGAGACATTAAATAACTCTTCATCTACCAAAAATGAAACAATAACATAGAAACACTCCACTTTTGCTGATAATTATGTTCACTTTTTTTCAGTCCATCGTAACCAACATAACTAAAGCCTTTCCAGCAATTTACTCCCCCACCAGTGAAGAATAAGAATCTTCATCCCCTGATGTAGACTGTCTAGCCTCTTAAGCAGCAAACTTTCACTTCACTGAAATTTCAGTAAAACAGACCAAGCCCCTGCTTCTCAAACTCAGCAATTCAGGATCTAATCTTTATCCTACTTTCCTAAGGCTTGCAAATGAAAAAAATCTCAAAACCCATTCAGTCATATCATATTAACCCCTCTCTCACCTCAAGCACTGTCCCACCAGCATTCAAGCATGCAATTATAATCTCTCTACCTAAAATCACTTTTCCAAATGGGCAGAATGATTATAGACCTATTTCTACCCTGTGCCCTATTTCCAAAGCATTTGAAAAACATTTATACAAGCGACTACTTAAGCACATTAACAGCTGTGACCTGTTATTCAATGCAGATTATGGCTTTGGTTGCCCTGGTAATGTCCACTAATGCCATTTATTGCAACCTGAATGAAGGACTTATAACTGTAGGTTTCTTTGTTGGCATGACAAAGGCTTTTTAAATGGTCAGCCATACCCTTCTTCTCAACAAACTTAGAAAGACTCAACTTTAGAGATAACACTGTTCCCTGGTTTGCAGCTACCTGAAAGACAGAAACTTCCAAGTCCATAGCAATGTCTCATCCTCTACTGTTGGTAAACCTATACAAGTGCATTTCAGGGGTCTGTTTCTCTCCTCTTTTCTGTTCTCTTCTCTCTCTCTTTGTTTATGAACTCTCCCTAGAATTACCAAATCTTAAATGAATATTGTATGCAGGTGATATGTCACTCTGACCTGTAAACAATGTAACAGGATATTTCCACTCAGTTATGCACTAAGTCCTCTGCTAACAAACTATTATTTAATCCACAGAAAACCAATGTCATGGTCTTTGTCTCAGCCTAGAAAGTGTCCACTATTCTTCCTGTTCTCTTCACATAATGGGAGCATAATACATAATGTCACTGAACAGAGGTACCTAGGCCTAACACTCAGGCCTACACTTTCCTTTACCACACACACACACA
>NC_056731.1:672955473-672960563 GCF_019279795.1 Protopterus annectens
ATGTTGAAAAATGCATATTTGTCTATTAAATTATTTAAATGTAATAGTTGATTTCTTTCTGTCTGTGATCTCTATTCAGAAGTTCTGGCTGCTGGTCTCTTGCATTTTGTTGTTTTTATTTTCGACAATGTAAAATTTTGCTGTTTTGAAATTATGATCTTCTTGTCTTGATCATTTACATTTTAGTTATCTGTTAATTGGATCTACTGAGGTAGGTCCTTTTATATATATATATATATATATATATATATATATATATATATATATATATATATATATATATATATATATATATATATATATAAAGAGAGAGAGAGAGGGAGAGATTTGTATATTGGTATATATTTGTTTTTTCCCTCAGTGTAATTTGACTGGAACTTCTAATGTTACCCTGTCTGCAGTTAGTCTTACTATGTTCTGAATTTAGCAATGTACTCATTTTGTATATAATATTGTTGTTACTGTTAGTGCTGCATATTCTGCTTTTTACAATCCAGTCATGGTCCACTTACTTGGTGAACAAATGGTTAATGACTAAATAAATTTATAAATTATGCCATCTTATCATGTGGCAACGACAGTAGGCTCATGTCATTGTAAATCAGGATTATGTCATGGAATTAAAACACATTCCTTAATCTTGATGCTCATAAACTTGCTGCATGATTTGTCTTAGTGCTGTTGCTTATCAAAAGAAGTGCTGGCCAAATCCCTTTAAAAATGATACTAATAAGATGAAGACGGACTGGGAAAAAAAATATTTCTTGTTTACGGTATTGCCTCTGACACCCTAAAGTTAACATAAGACTATTGCTGTAAACTGTTAACAAGCTACTCCCCTGCGATTCAAGGTTTGATTCCTTTTCATTTAGCTACTGTGTGGTTCTGAGTAAGTTACTCAACCAGTGTCCTGGGGCAATTGGGAAATTGGGACTTATTTAATGGTCTCCTAGACAACATACCTAGTAACTACCAATGAACTTATAAACTGACCTGTCTTTACCAAAGAGTTTATCCGTTAGTCTTCTGTGTCTTGATAGCAATGTGTTATTTCAGAATACAGTCCACCTGTTTTCAGTGTAGCACCTCAGAATGCATATGGGGTCTCTAATAGCATCCTACTAACTGAAATACATAAATCTAAAATTTTCTATATGGTATGATGTCTCACTTGGCACTCAGAGCTGTATTTCTCACACTGTCTTCATGACCAGGTTGAAGTAATATTGCTTTTAAATCTTTTGCAAAGCATGAAAAGATATTTGCCACCCCCTTTCTTTTATGTTGCTCTGATACAGCTCCCTGTGAATATGTAGGAGTATAAAACAATTTAATAATATGGAATGTAACCTACTACTGAAACTTTTTTCTTCAAGAACAAATATTTGATAGTTAGGAAATGTAGTATTTTTATGTGGATATTGTTTAATAATGTACAAATAAGGCAATTAGTGTGACAACTACTATATATACCTGGTAAGGTTTTTCTGGCAGAATCCAACATAGTGTTACCCCTGAACACTGATATATCAATAAAGATTTCTTGGGGTTTGCATTTTGGTAATGTTGAGACTAAGTACTCTTGCATGCTGCTCCCCATCTATGACTAGAATAGCTGAGTCCGTAGATTCATTTTAGTAGGGGGTTATTTCCTTGTTCTTAGAAAGGGTTTCTTTTCTAGAAAGAAATGGTCCACATTAAGAGTAATTCTATATCTTTACCTTTAATAAACTCTCTCTCTCTCAGCTTTTCCCAGTTAGGGGTTGCAACAGCAGATTATCTTGTCTGCTTATGATTGGCAGTGGAGTTTTATGGTGTCAAGTTGCCAGCCCGGAACCCAACCTTCCACAGAAGGCACACACATGCACACACTCAAGCCTAGGGCCATTTTTAACATGTCCAATCCATTTACAGCATGCCTTTGGGGATGTGGGATGAAACTGGAGCACCCGGAGGAAACCCATACAACCACAGGGAGGACATGCAGACTCCGCACAGAAGACACCCCAGCCGAAGATCGAACCGGAGAGCCTCATGCTGTGAGGTGACAACGCTAACCGCTGCACCACCGTGGCCGTCCTCTTTACCTTTAATAAACTGGTAATCCCATTTCTGTATGACTCCGATGTGACTTTTTTATATGATATGAAGTAATATTAATGTATCATAAATAAAGTACACCCATAGTTTCTGGGAGTATGATTTGTTTAAGCCATAGATAAAACTGATGTCTATATTTAATTAGCATACATTTTCACATTTATTGAAATATTCATATGAAAATTACAGTCAAGTGCTGGGCATTCTGGTCAACAGAGAGAGGTAGAAAACATATCAGCATGAGTACATTGTGTGTATCACCTACCAGATAATAAGGTGTCATACAGTCTGAACCAAGATTGCTAGGTATCTCAAATGAGGAAAGCATAAATAAATGAAAACAAAGACAGTGCTGTTTTGCAGGAAAGATCATGACAAGAGAAATAGTACCCAGGTGGTTTGACAACAGTTGGTTATATGAGTACTAGAGAATGTTTGCTATATGCAGTCCTGTTTGGAGAGAGAAAGAGATACCATAGAGAAAGAAAGCAATAGTACTTTGTCTCTAGGAAACAGGCAATTAAAAGTGGAAATGAGAAATATAAATGGAACAGGAGTACATTTTGTAAGATTATAAGCAGAAATGGGGGGAGAATATATAATGACAAGGTCATAGTGGCACAAGGGAAATGAGCTTGTAAGACGAAAAAGGCAAACTGAGAAAAATAGACAAAAATTTCATGATGCAGATATCTAAAGCCCTTCTTGTGAAAATTGTTCGAAAGTGTTTAATGAGTCTTCAAAAAAGAAAGCTGGGAAAATGGTAAATATAACATACTGGAATGAGCTAACATCCTAAAATATTGGTGATTCCTTGTTATTAATCTATATTTTTTTATTGAAATTTATACATTAGCTGTTGGGCAACTGAATTTCTCATCATGGACCCTTTTCAGTCACAACTTAGGCCATAAGATCAAGGTAAATATCATTCATATGAAGAGATCAGAGCTGTCAATCAATAGCATGTTTTTGGGAGATGAAAGGAAATTGGAATACTTGGAGAAAATCTGCATAGACATTGGGAGAAAAAATGTGAATGCCACCCAGATAGTATCCATAAGTTAAGATTGATGCCCTGATCCTGGATATATGAGGCAGAGATCTGATCATTGAGCCAAAATGCTGCACAAAATCTATTCAGTCAATAAATTCAGAAATGCAGTTAACATATTGGAGAAGGGTCGGGATGAAATGTGGCATAGCATGACATCACAGAAATGATTAAACTTGAGCCATCCATCAGGAAAAAATATTTACTCATAGGCATTAGAACTGTTGGCGGGAAAGATGATGTGTGTGTTTGGCAAGAAATGATGTTGTTAACAGAAGACTAAGAGAACGTGATAATCATTCGCCTTGCTTTTCTCACCAAACCTGACATAAAAAAACAAACAAACAAATAAATAAATAAATAATAATATTGCAAAGGTCAGCCCTACAAAAATAAGTAAGCAGGTAATATTAAATTAGAATGTACTATTAACAGCAAATTAGACAATACTATATCTGAGTGCTTTTAACTAGATCACTGATTAGAGTGATTAAATCATATTGCTCATAAGCATGATTAAAATTCAGATTGCAAGAAGAGAAAACATAAAGAAAGTACTACATTATGAATGGTATTAAAGTCAAAGAATGTATGTCCGTATAAAGAAATAGGTATTGAGATGACAGCAAGCTAGTATTTGCATAACACAGTGACCAGGTGTGCAGAAACGCTAAGCAGGGGGCTACACCTTTATATATGTTAATATCTAGAAAGCTGTAATCTTAATTCCATTGTAGAGACCATCAATATGGTGCAAGTTAAAATGTGGTGTAGTTATGTGGAGACCATATGAAATTATTGAAAATACTTCTCCAGAAAGCTAACAGGAATTCAATTTATGAGGAAACACTGAGATTTCTGGTTATGAAACCTCTCCCCTGGATTTACTAATCTTACGTGCAGGACTAGTGTAGTCCTGCACTGAAGCAGCCATTTAGGAGGAGGATGGCAGCGCCCCATGCATATTAATGAAGGCACACTACCTGAAATCCTAATCCTACATTGGAGCATGGACGAGTGCAGGGGGCATGTCTGAGAGCAGAGCTCTCAGAATAAACATGCCCCTGCAAAGTAGAACAACAGAAAGTGTAAATAAATGAGTGAGACCGTTCATAGGTGCCCACATATTCCCACCAGCAGTCACCCATGTGTACAACAGCAACAAGATATAAAAATAAAAAGAAGAAACCCCTTTATTTTTTTTTTAAACTCAGAGTACAGCTAACCGTAGGTGCATAAGTGTGCCCATCGCTTAGCTATGGTTAAAGCAGATTAAAAGGCTGAAGAGGATAACAAGGAAGATATATGCAAATAATGCAGCACAGCAATAATGTAGTGGTCAGAGCATCCACCTAACTAGCAGGCATTCCCGTTTTGCATACCACTGCACCACATACCATTTTCTATGAGAAATCTGTATATGAAATTTTTTTCACATTTTTTTGCTGTATAACCTAATAAATAACATTTAAATGTGAACTGGGGTACTGCATTAAATGCACATGTGAAGTGTCAGTGTCATAATGAATAAGGCACTAGTAAGCAGGTTTAAGCACAAATAAGCAGTAGTAAGCATATATAAGCACTAGTAAGCGTGTTTAAGTGTGTTTGCATGGGGGTAAGCATTGCCTACACAGATTAAGCAAAGTAGAAGCTAACTGAATGTAAGAAACTGTAACCAGAAGTTAGCATTGCTTAGCTCCGTGTAAACCTGCTCACACTCACTTACAACTACCCGCTCACACTCGCTTACAACTGCTTTAAAGTGCCTTAATCACTCTGTACCCAATGGCCAATGTTCTGCCCAGCAACAAAATAAACAGCTTCTGCATGGCTCCAACTCAGGACCCTGTACACCACAGTCACAGTAGTTAACCACTAAGCCATCATAGTAATACATATAAATGAGTTATCAGCAATCTAATCCTCACCAAAC
>NC_056731.1:672961063-672968563 GCF_019279795.1 Protopterus annectens
TTATTTGCCAAGAAAATATTTGGGAAATGTGGGTATCTTTTATGTGGAAACTTTTTTCTTCAAGAACAAATATTTGATAGTTAGGAAATGTAGTATTTTTATGTGGATATTGTTTAATAATGTACAAATAAGGCAATTAGTGTGACAACTACTATATATACCTGGTAAGGTTTTTATGAACACTGCTATATCAATAAAGATTTCTTGGGGTTTAGATTTTGGTAATGTTGAGACTAAGTACTCTTGCATACTACTCCCCATCTATGACTAGAATAGCTGAGTCCGTAGATTCATTTTAGTAGGGGGTTATTTCCTTGTTCTTAGAAAGGGTTTATTTTCTAGAAAAAAATGGTCCACATTAAGAGTAATTCTATATCTTTACCTTTAATAAACTCTCTCTCTCTCGGCTTTTCCCAGTTATGGGTCGCAACAGCAGATTATCTTGTCTGCTCATGATTGGCAGTGGAGTTTTATGGTGTCAAGTTGCCAGCCCAGAACCCAACCTTCCACAGAAGGCACACACATGCACACACTCAAGCCTAGGGCCATTTTTAACATGTCCAATCCACTTACAGCACGCCTTTGGGGATGTGGGAGGAAACCGGAGCACCCAGAGGAAACCCATACAACTGCAGGGAAGACATGCAGACTCTGCACAGAAGACACCCCAGCCGAAGATCAAACCGGAGAGCCTCATGCTGTGAGGTGACAATGCTAACCGCTGTACCACTGTGGCCGTCCTCCTTACCTTTAATAAACTGGTAATCCCATTTCTGTATGACTCCAATGTGACTTTTTTATATGATATGAAGTGATATTAATGTATCATAAATAAAGTACACCCATAGTTTCTGGGAGTATGATTTGTTTAATCCATAGATAAAACTGATGTCTATATTTAATTAGCATAAATTTCCACATTTATTGAAATATTCATATGAAAATTACAGTCAAGTGCTGGGCATTCTGGTCAACAGAGAGAGGTAGAAAAGATATCAGCATGAGTACATTGTGTGTATCACCTGCCAGATAATAAGGTGTCATACAGTCTGAACCAAGATGGCTAGGTATCTCAAATGAGGAAAGCATCAATAAATGAAAACAAAGACAGTGCTGTTTTGCAGGAAAGATCATAGCAAGAGAAATAGTACCCAGGTGGTATGACAACAGTTGGTAATATGAGTACTAGAGAATGTTTGCTATATGCAGTCCTGTTTAGAGAGAGAGAGATACCATAGAGAAAGAAAGCAATAGTACTTTGTCTCTAGGAAACAGGCAATTAAAAGTGGAAATGAGAAATATAAATGGAACAGGAGTACATTTTGTAAGATTATAAGCAGAAATAGGGGGAGAATATATAATGACAAGGTCAAAGTGGCGCAAGGGAAATGAGCTTGTAAGACGAAAAAGGCAAACTGAGAAAAATAGACAAAAATTTCATGATGCAGATATCTAAAGCCCTTCTTGTGAAAATTGTTTGAAAGTGTTTAATGAGTCTTCAAAAAAGAAAGCTGGGAAAATGGTAAATATAACATACTGGAATGAGCTAACATCCTAAAATATTGGTGATTCCTTGTTATTAATCTGTATTTTTTTATTGAAATTTATACATTAGCTATTGGGCAACTGAATTTCTCATCATGGACCCTTTTCAGTCACAACTTAGGCCATAAGATCAAGGTAAATATCATTCATATGAAGAGATCAGAGCTGTCAATCAATAGCATGTTTTTGGGAGATGAAAGGAAATTGGAATACTTGGAGAAAATCTGCATAGACATTGGGAGAAAAAATGTGAATGCCACCCAGATAGTATCCATAAGTTAAGATTGATGCCCTGATCCTGGATATATGAGGCAGAGATCTGATCATTGAGCCAAAATGCTGCACAAAATCTATTCAGTCAATAAATTCAGAAATGCAGTTAACATATTGGAGAAGGGTCGGGATGAAATGTGGCATAGCATGACATCACAGAAATTATTAAACTTGAGCCATCCATCAGGAAAAAATATTTACTCATAGGCATGAGAACTGTTGGCGGGAAAGATGATGTGTGTGTTTGGCAAGAAATTATGTTGTTAACAGAAGACTAAGAGAACATGATAATCATTCACCTTGCTTTCCTCACCAAACCTGACATAAACAAACAAACAAACAAATAAATAAATAAATAATAATATTGCAAAGGTCAGCCCTACAAAAATAAGTAAGCAGGTAATATTAAATTAGAATGCACTATCAACAGCAAATTAGACAATACTATATCTGAGTAATTTTAACTAGATCACTGATTAGACTGATTAAATCATATTGCTCATAAGCATGATTAAAATTCAGATTGCAAGAAGACAAAACATAAAGAACGTACTACATTATGAATGGTATTAAAGTCAAAGAATGTATGTCCGTATAACGAAATAGGTATTGAGATGACAGCAAACTAGTATTTGCATAACACAGTGACCAGGTGTGCAGAAACGCTAAGCAGGTGGCTACACCTTTATATATGTTAATATCTAGAAAGCTGTAATCTTAATTCCATTGTAGAGACCATCAATATGGTGCAAGTTAAAATGTGGTGTAGTTATGTGGAGACCATATGAAATTATTGAAAATACTTTTCCAGAAAGCTAACAGGAATTCAATTTATGAGGAAACACTGAGATTTCTGGTTATGAAACCTCTCCCCCGGATTTACTAATCTTACGTGCAGGACTAGTGTAGCCCTGCAGTGAAGCAACCATTTAGGAGGAGGATGGCAGTGCCCCATGCATATTAATGAAGGCACGCTACCTGAAATCCTAATCCTACATTGGAGCAGGGACGAGTGCAGGGGGCATGTCTGAGAGCGGAGCTCTCAGAATAAACATGCCCCTGAAAAGTAGAACAACAGAAAGTGTAAATAAATGAGCGCGACCGCACATAGGTGTCCACATATTCCCACCAGCAGTCCCCCATGTGTACAACAGCAACAGGATATACAAATAAAAAGAAGAAACCCCTTTATTTTTTTTTTTAAACTCCGAGTACAGCTAACCGTAGGTGCATAAGTGTGCCCATCGCTTAGCTACGGTTAAAGCAGATTAAAAGGCTGAAGAGGATAACAAGGAAGATATATGCAAATAATGCATCACAGCAATAATGTAGTGGTCAGAGCATTCACCTAACTAACAGGCATTCCCATTTTGCATACCACTGCAGCACATACCATTTTCCATGAGAAATCTGTATATGAACATTTTTTCACATTTTTTTTTGCTGTATAACCTAGTAAATAACATTTAAATGTGAACTGGAGTACTGCATTAAATGCACATGTGAAGTGTCAGTGTCATAATGAATAAGGCACCAATAAGCAGGTTTAAGCACAAATAAGCAGTAGTAAGCATATATAAGCACTATTAAGCATGTTTAAGTGTGTTTGCATGGGGGTAAGCATTGCCTACACAGATTAAGCAAAGTAGAAGCTAACTGAATGTAAGAAACTGTAACCGGAAGTTAGCATTGCTTAGCTCCGAGCAAACACTCGCTTACAACTACCCGCTCACACTCGCTTACAACTGCTTTAAAGTGCCTTAATCACTCTGTACCCAACGGCCCATGTTCTGCCCAGCAACAAAATAAACAGCTTCTGCAAGCCTCCAACTCAGGACCCTGTACACCACAGTCACAGTAGTTAACCACTAAGCCATCATAGCAATACATATAAATGGGGTATCAGCAATCTAATCCTCACCACAGGAAAATCAAAGCAAACATGTGAACTGAATCTATTTACAGAGTGATGTATAACCTGCCACAGGACATAAATATGTGAACTGGAGTGCTGCAGTAAGCATAGATTTGAGGTGTTATTGTAATAAAGTGCAGTATTCCCCAGGACCCCATACAGTGTATGTTCACATGAATCACAGATACCAGACACATATATAACCTGTAATGAATAATAAATCACTGCCAAAAGGCAAATATGGTACTAACTGACTATTAAGCAATGCTAACCACAGCACAGCTCAACTTAGTAAGTGTAAGCAATGTGTAGGGGAGCCAGTTCAATCTGCCCAGTGGTATACCTCTTTAAGCATTGCAAACCATAGGTAAGCAGGTTTACCCATAGCTTAGGCTTTTCAAAACTGGCCAATCATGGAAAAGTGTGGGAAATTGGCCCTACTTAAACCCAAGAGGAGGGAATACAGTTCATAGCTGGTTGTAGCTTCCCCTTGCAGGCACTATGGCAGTAAGGGGAGAAGGAGTGTGCTTCCAGGCACAGCACTGGTGCATCCAGGAGTCCAAGATCATTGCTGGACTTGTAGTTAAAGACCATGCACAGAGACTGCTGTAGGACCAGTACCAGGGCTCCCAAATTTAAGGTGGAGGCCTAGGACTATCTTGCCCATGACTGCATCAGTGCCACTGGCATACCCCAAACTGGTGAGCAAGTCAGGCACCACTATGCCAACCTGAAACGGCGGAAGGGGGACCTCTTGGAGGAGTGGCTCCAAGAGGCTAGAGCATCAGAGGATGTCCCAGCCATGTATATGTATCAGTCCACAACCTGTTTAATAACTGCTAGCTCAGGCATATCATGGATAGGTATGGCTAAGTATTCCTCTTATGTTCCCCACAGCTACAATGTAGTGGTCCGTGAACCAGGAGGCCCACATCAGCCGCCTGGCTCGGTTGCGATGTGAGGCAGGTCAATAATACTCATGCTTTTACTGTCATAGGAAATTAGGAAATAAAAATAAAAGTAGTCGTAAAGAAATTGCTCGTATAAAACCTGTATTGTTCAAGGCAAGTACTGCATACACTAGAAAATATGGCAGAAAGAGTCTAATTTTGTTAGTATGGCAATAAAAGTGTAATACCCTGACAAAACAGGTCCAACTGCTGGACTGTATATTTATATTCTGGTATCATATGGTAATGTAGATTTGCAATCATGTAATAGTACTGTTGTATTAAGCACTGTTACCCACACCACGCACCATAAATCGAATGTGTAGGAATGCCTGTATATGACAGGTGTAATCCCCAGAGACCATTTAGTACAGCTAACAGACACATAGATAGTAAACAGGAAAAATGCAAACAAAAAAAACTGAATAGCACATGTAACTGAGAGGTGAAGTGTTGTTTTTAGCACACACAGCCACAGTTTGAATCCTGCCAGTGGCAGTAGTCTGCATACAGAATCATACCCCACAACTGTACAGATATGTCCAGAATGTCTATTAAAGTGGCCCATATCTATTGCCTATCGACTTGTGCCCCTGGGAAATCAGTGGCATGATCTCAGACATATAGGCAGCAAACAAGAAATACAACTGATTGACGCACATCTGTCAAACATCTGGCACACTAGCAACTCGCCAATAAGTTATGTGACTAAGAAGCCACGTATGTCCCATTTACACCCCAACTTGTTTAGCTGTGGTCAGAGTGTGTACAGTAACAAAGTGAGATGTATGTGTGTAATAGTAATGTGGAACCTGGTACTGTGTGTGTGAACATTCAGATAGTGCTATTAAACATTCCTCCCACAGGTTTGTCAGATACCAACACTGTGCCCAGAAATACAAGAATGATATGCAGTTGCTCTGAATAATGAGGTGTTACACATCACTGTTGCCCACACAGTCCTACAACATATAACTGTCTAGGAAATCTGTATAAGAGTGTTATTATACATGGTCAAAATGCATAAGCACAGGGGATTAGTAAGACAGAAAGCTGTTTGGAGATATACAGCAATATCAATATAGCAGACAAAATTGTGATGGACAGTGTTTAAGTTGTAGCAGACACAGCCATGATCTGAATCCTGGGAGTGGAATTAGACTGCATACAGATTCATACCCCTCAACTGTACACATGAGGCCAGAATGTCCAGTATATGTACCCATATCTGCTGCCTGTCCCCCTGTCCCCCTGGTAAGTCTGTGGGAAGATCCCAGATGTGTAGCCAGCAAACAGGAGAATACAAATGATTGTCAACCATCATGAGAGCACACCTGTCACTGTAGCAACCCCCAAAACTGTTAGAAGAGTAATATTGCAAGTATGACCTATCTACACTCCCATGTTGTTAAGCTGTGACCAGAGTGGGTACAGTAACAGAGTGAGTAGTATGTGCAGAATACTAGTGTGAAATCTGAAACTTTGTGTGGCAACAGTCAGGTAGCGCTAACTAACATTGCTCCCACAGGTACGTTGGATACGAACAATGTGCTGATAAATACAGACCAATATAACATGTACTGGTACTGTCCACCCTGGTATTGTAAGGGAATGTGAGTGTTGCAGTTTCCCCGAATAAGAAAGCATCACTGGTCACTGTCACCCGCACATAATATAACTGTGTAGGAAAGCATATATATGTGTGTGTCAGGTCATTAAAGGTATAAGAGGACAATATTCTAGATATGTCCAGGCACACCATCATGTGGTCAACACATGGCCAGAGTCTGTGCATAAAGAGTTGGATAGCATAGTGAAAAACATCAACACGGAATCCGGGCGTATGTGTACAAACAGTTAGTCAGTGTTAACAAACATTCCCTCCACAGGTATACCAGGTAAGAGGTGCATACTGCAAGTAAAACCGGTTCATGTGTAATGATGTTGACAGCCATATCAGTGTCCAGTATAGGTCTATAGAGTAGTGTAGTAAGACTTGTAAGGTACAGATAACAGCACTGACTAGGAAAATAATGTTGAGTACAAGAATATACTACTTGTCAATTGATATCTTTCTGTCCTCCCACCTTATCTCCAACAATAATCAACATACCCACCCCAACTGGTATGTACTGACTCTGATAATGGCCAATTGTTTGATAAATATTCTAATGGTTCCCATGCATGTGCCATATTGAATTATTCCGACATCGTTGGCATGGTGCCATCAATGTACCCGCATGCTGTTCTTATTTCCATTGTGGTCCAATATATGCATGTTTGCTGTTTGCTATGCAACTGTTCTGTATCTGGTGTCTGGGTTAATGGGAATATCTATGCATGCTGTATTACCTAACCCTGGAATGTACTGACTATTACTAACGCATATATGATGTTAAAATCTACTCATTATAGCACGCTTGGGAAGGCCAGTCCTAGCGGTCCCACCTGTCCCACCTCAGCTGGCTGAGGCACCAACATGTCTGGGGCCCAACCCCGCACTTCCCTGTCCATTGGTCCTGCACCATCTTTGGTTGGAACCACCTCAGGGGATGAGGTCCCTCCCTGGGAATGGGCATTGACAGGCACCTGTCACCCTTCGCCAGGTCGGGGCCATGGTGCATAGGGAGCTCGACCAGCAATTTGGTGATCTCCTACACCAGCTCAAGGGCCATGTGTCATGATTAGAGAATCAACCTGGCTCTGCATCTCAGCCCCCAGCACAGCCACCTTCGAGCCTCTGAAGGTGCAGTGGTGACTGCCCATGGATGGGGACCTCAGTCCCACTATTACCAATAGGGGCTTGTGGGCTTCCAA
>NC_056731.1:672973563-673009576 GCF_019279795.1 Protopterus annectens
TGTAACAATGTGCTGTGCAGGCTACAGGCAGACTGGCTCAATACTGGCCTACATCTCCTATGGGGGAATGCACATGTACCTGCATATATGGCAGGCTTAACAGGCATGTCACAGCACAGGGTAAGATACACCTGTGAGAAAGTGCATAACCACAACCAATGTGAACACAGCCACAGCCACATATGGTAAGCTAGGGGTTTATATCAGTCTGTCGAAACAGCTGAATATCGAATACCAGATGTTCACACTATAAAGATCGAACACTGGTAATCGCGAAACAGCAGCCCACCGAATTCTTTCCAAGGGAAAGAATTCAGTGGGCCATTTCTGTGGCTTCACAAGTATCCGGACTGTGGTGGGAATTTACAGTTCGGGTTCAATTTTGTGGATGTTAGGGTTAGGGCACAGGTTAGGTGAGTTAGGGTTAGGGCACAGGTCAGGTGAGTGTGTGATAGTGACGGACCGTAGGGTTAGGGTTTGGGTTAAGGTAAGTGGATAGGTAGTAGTGTATGCACAGTTGAGTGTAGGGTTAAATGCAGGATTTTGAATGTATGTGTGTGGATTGCTGTTGTTTTGGTGTGTTTGTGTTGCGTGTGTGTTTCTTGGAACAGCGATTTTTTTCCCTGGGGAAAAAAAATCGCTGTTTTAAGACTTCAATGTGTTTGCAGTTCATGGTTTGAAGTTCGAACATATGGTTTTTGAACTTCAGACGTTTCGATGAACTGATATAGTCCCATAAGCTAGCATAATATTACAGTATATGGACTATCATTTCTACACCATCCTCATATGTGCCACTCGCAGAATGACCCTACATAAACTGGACTGCTACACAGTTTGGTCTGATGGCTGTCTGTGGTATGGGACATGTGTGTGTATGGCCCTACAAACATGTACACCAAAACGGTGCCATACAGTGGGGCAGCATGTAACATCAGATAGAAGTGGAGCTAGAACAATGACATCTACCACAGTCTGTACATAGGCTAAAGTACATATTAACAATACACACACTGCCGGCATTCACCATCACTACACAGAACCCAGTACTTTACAAACATCCACAGAATGTCCAGGTTATGTCATGAAATATAACCCCTGCTGTACATAACATGTGTAGCAATCAAATATATCACTGGCTTGTTATCAGATATGATGACACTATTTATGGTGTACAGCAAATATGCACCACTTCATGCACGGCATATGTACAAAAGTTGACAGAGGTGTGGCTGACAGCACATACACAGGGCCAATATAGACATGTTGCTGTGATAACCTCATACATTTACCATTGTAATGGGGTTTGTTGCAACATATGTCGTGTGAAGGATATGAAGTCAGTAACTGTCACGGCCATCACCATCTACAGACTACAATCCTCACACTACCTTCTGCATTCCACAGATAGATGCTCCGTGGCTAATGCATGAAACCAGAGGCACAGCACTGCCCAGTCTGCAGATGACCCTGCAGATGGGGATTCCTCATATACATGAAACTGACATGGCAGGTAGTGTGACATGTATGACAGGCATATCCAAACAAACACTGTTAAACCAACATTACTTCAAATGCAGTATAGCAGCACTTACAGTCTGTAGTCAGGTCAGGCACATCCCCCTCCAGTTTGTTGCTCTCTTTCCACAGTGTATGTTGTTACAGGTAAATCTCCAATCCATCTGAGATGCTGTTTGCCAAACAACAGATCTAGTTCCTGCTCACAGTGAATGAAAAGGGCCAACAACACCATGCTGTTCCTAGATATTGGAGTGTGTTTCCATGCAATTGGTTATGGGACTGTTACCACAGCTGTTCCACATGCAATCAGCTAGGGGAGGGCTGCAATTCGTGCAGAGGCCATCAGTTGATCATGAGCATCACTTAAAATACACATGCTGCTGCCTAAGCAAAACAGGTGTGGGTCTGCACATCCACCAGAGAGGGAGTGGGGGAGGCAGACAGAGGCAAATACATGTCAGGGAGGGGTGGGAGAGTAAAACTGAAGCATGTCTGTGTCACACACCTATCAGCACAGGGTATCAAACCCCTGACAACTATGTAGTGTTATTACAGTTCGATGCAGTTATTGGATGCACCACATGAGTTACCTGCTGTGGCATACTCAGAACATATAGGTGATTCTGAGTAACATCTGCAACAGGGATATGGTAGATATATGTAGGTGACGTACATGTGCCTGTCCACATGAACAGGTGCCAGCATTAACACAGCCACACTCTTACAGGGACGCACACACATTGACATACTTGGCAGGGCCAGGATTACAACTCATCACTAGTGGAATTGCCACAATACATCAATGTGCAGGTATCACATGCACCACACGGGTCATACGGAGGTTGTATGGGCAAAGCTTATGAGGAGGTGTCAGACATCAGACAGCATGCTTCACTATGCTCGGGGGAGGTTGTAGTGAGTGTTGACATGGACATAGGCACCATACAACACACACACACATGAACACACTGGGTGCCAGTACTGACATGCACGGGTGCATGTCTGCACAGGTGTGTGGTGGTTAACTGTGCCAGCAGACTATACAAGGGTAGGTGATGGGTATACCTTGGCATCAGCCCACATGACAATGGTCTGCATTGTGGCTCAGGGCTGTCACTTCTGCATTTGCCCACTCAGGTGGTTATTGTATGCCTCATCCAGTCACCTGGGTGGCTATTGTGTGTGGCAAATGCTGTGCATCCCCTGCCATGCACGTGTTCCTTACTACATGGCATGGATGGTGTCTAGGATGTGCACACTTCCCACATGCATGTACAGTGACATGTGGAACTGTACCTGGGGTGCCTGGCCCATGTTGTGAACACAGATTATCATCAGATGTGCCAGTCTTGCCCAGATGTGGCAGGTACTGGAAATAGGCAGCAGGTTTACCCTGCACCTACATTGATAGCATGCTAACAGCATTCCCTGGTGTCAGTGGCATCTGCCCATACAGGACATGTTGTCAGGCATGGTATGTTCTTTGTGGGTCACATGTGAAGCCACAACAGGTGGTGCAGGTGTCCATTGGGAAACATGCAGGAGGTGCACTGTCTGCATGTGCGTGCATATTGGACAGATGGGCAGGGTGACATGCCCTCTGTAGCCCACTGCTATCACTCCATAGTTACTATCGGTGGCCAATATGCAGTGTACCACCAACATATTGGCTGTTGCCAAGACATGTGTGTGTATGAGACATGAGTTGAGAGTGTGGTCTTGGTAATACTGTGGTTGCTAACTGTGATTGTCTGGCCTTGATGTCACATGTATGGGTATGGCTTTGCACCCCATCCTCTCAGCTATTTTACACCTGTTAAACCAGTACGGTTGACATTGTAATATATTGGAGGGCCACCATATAAGAAATATGCACAACCCGCTCCACATTGGCCACACACTCACAACCACCTCTACACAGGATACAAGTTACAAGCAGAGGCACACATCTGTCATGTGTGGGAGTAGAACCCCTAACTAACTAGGTAATTACACTACAACACTGCACAGTTACAGTACACACAATGGACATTACTGAATTGCTCTTTCCCCAAAGGTCTAGTTCACAATGAATGACATCAGCAGGATTACCAAGGTAGGGTATTTCAAATGTACTGCGAGTGAGTAGCCTAAAATGCATTGCTCCCTACACAGACAGTGAGACACACACAAAACATCCACAACCAATATGTGTGGGTATAGAACCCATGACCGTGGTCTATATTACACTACAGCATGAAGCTGTTATAGGACACACCACGGGGATTACTAGAGAATGCTTTCTCCAAAGGTATATTTCACAAGGAATGACATCAGCAGGATTGCCAAAGTAGGACATTTCCAATGTACTGCGGGTGATTAGCCTATAATGCATTGCTCTGTACACAGACATTGAAACACACACAAAACATCCAGAACTGCCATGGTTGGGGGTGGAGTCCAACCACAGTTCTAAATCACACTCCAGCAGTACGCAGTTACCAGACACGCTACAGAGATTATTGTGCTAAAATGTTCCCAGAGGTGTATTCCTTGGTGGGTGACATCAGCAGCCTTTCCAAAGTTGAGTATATGAATTGTAAGGAGTGTGAGTACTCTAAAAAACATTGTTCTCTACTCAGTCAGAGACACACAGACATACACACACACACACACATTTGCCAGGTCTGGGGTTAGAGCACCTACTTGGCTACTTTATCACACTACAGCAGTACACAGTTACAGGACATGCTACAGAGATTACTGGGATACAACTTTCCCAGAGGTGTATTTCACATTGGATGACCTCAGCAGGCTTGTCATAGTAGGGTTATGGGGAGGGAGATGTGTGCATGGGCCATAACTCATTCATCTAGGGGTTGACACGCCACATGCGGGCACACACGGGGTCATATGTCACAGGTATGTGTATACAGCTACTAAATGACTACTTCCTTGTACAGTCATGTTGCACAGCTGGCATGTGCACCACATAGTCTGTAATGCTGACAGATACTGGTGGCTAGTATCTGCAGTGAGTGCCATCTGCACCTCATGTGTTTAGGGCCCTTTGGCTGTGTGCTGGGTGAGACAAGTCTGGATGGCTCCTTGTCACAGTGACCCTCTTCCACACATCTATGTACATCTACCTTTGGCTTATTTTAGTGTGTTGTCCTGACATATATATCTGCATTTCTATCCACTGTGTGTGCAAGGCATGAGTGGTGAATACTGACAAGTATCTGCACTAACAACTGCAACTGCCAGATATGTCCTGTCCACTGGTATTTGCAGTCATGGCCTTCATGTGTTTGTGTGAGCATGCCCAGTATGACCTTTTAGTATGTTGTAGACTGACATTGCCTTCATTTCTTTAAGTGTGTGAGCATGCCCATTATGGCCATTTGTATTGAATTTGTGGATTGTGTCCAGGTAGTTTGTGCTGTAGTGCTGACCTTTATGTTGTACACCAACAGGTAGCATGCTGTCTCTGCAGGGTATCCATCGATCATTTGGCTTTGAATGTTACTACATTTCTGCATTGCAGGGAGGGGCACACCTGACTGTTTCTACATTTCTACATAGAGTTAGGGGGCACAACTGACTGTTATTACATTACTATGTAGGATGGGAGGCACACCTGACTATTACAACATTTCTACACAGGGTTGGGGGGCACACATGACTGTTCTTTCATTACTATGTTGGATGCAGGGAGCACACATGAAACATGTACACATTCGCTATGACCATGTCAGGTACTCCATTTCATTCTGTATTGCTAACTATCATGCTGACTAGAGGCATACCAGTGTACTACAGATCGTGGCTTTGGTTGCCTTACATATTATTGTCTGACTTCCTACCCTTCAGAACTAACATCCCACTGCCTGCCCTGCTGTGGTCAGTCTATGTAGGCCTGGGGGAGGGATTAACTATAGCTATCATTCTGGGGCCATGGCACAGGCTCTGTTTGGGTTTGTCTACACCTGTCCTGCTGGCTGAAACTGTTGTTGGGCATATGAACCATCCTGACTGGCATGTGTGGGCCATATGGACACACATGTCACACAGCACTTTTCCTGCAGTGGGTTTTGTCACCCTGTGTAGTACTGGCTACTATGGTGACTCCAGTATGTGTTACAGATGTCATGCTGCCACTATGGGTGTCTACTGTCTGCTGCCATGCTGCTGTGGTCAGTCTATGTAGGGGGAGGGATTAACTATAGCTATCATTCTGGGGCCATGGCACAGGCTCTGTTTGGGTTTGTCTACACCTGTCCTGCTGGCTGAAACTGTTGTTGGGCATGTGAACCATCCTGACTGGCATGTGTGGGCCATATGGACACACATGTCACACAGCACATTTCCTGCAGTGGGTTTTGTCACCCTGTGTAGTACGGGCTACTATGGTGACTCCAGTATGTGTTACAGATGTCATGCTGCCACTATGGGTGTCTACTGTCTGCTGCCATAACATTCAGCCACCAAATTCCCTTGCGTGCTCACATCCATACCATAGTTACAGGTAACAAAACATTCTACTCCATTTGGCAATTGGTAGGTTGATTGACTTACCTTGCGGGTGTGCCAGACTTGCGGATGGTGCTGGAGGGCTGCCTATGTCAGATGCACATTGTACACTCCCTATACATAGTTGAGCACAGATAGTGTCATATTTGGCATCCCTTTTACTGTATGTGTGAGTCAGAACAAGGTGTCATTCCCAGGGTCCCTACTATGTCAGTGCATGTGCTATGCATTGCCTCTTTGCCAAGGCCAGGGCATACTGGGCACACCTCCTTCTGCCTACTGGGTCAGGCTCAGACTGTTCCTCAGACTCTGTGCCTGCGCAGGACTTGGCATTGGTTGGAGGCTGTGTGGTCTTGCCCCATGCTATTCTTGCTGCAGCTGTTTCCGCAGGATCATATTGTGTAGCATAGCACATGCTATAACAATTTGGGTACATGTAGCTTGTGAATACTGCAAGGCTCCATTGGATGTGTCCAGACACCTGAACCATGACCTGGGCATCCCAAACACATGCTCTATTATATCTCTGGCCTATGTGTGTGCCTCATTATATATTATGTTCAGGTGTGTGTCCATTTTTGAGGGGTGTCATTAGCCTTGGCTCCAGTGTGTAACCAGCATCCCCCACTAGGTGACTGTAGGGGATGTCACCATTGGCAAATCTCTGGTACAGCTGCGTCAGATGCCATATGTGGGAATCATCATAGCTTCCAGGGCAGTCAGCACACGCATTCATTATAATGCCCTGGGCATCACAAACGACCTGGCAGTTTATGGAGGGGATGCCCCTGTAGTTACTGTAGGCCATACTCTGCTCACCAGGTAGTGCTTTGATGCATATGTGCGTGCAGTTTGTAGCACCCACTACCCCAGGATATTCTACTATTTGGTGGAAGAGATGTATATTGTTGGTCAACACCTCACGGGTGTTGAGGAAATATACGTGCTCACTGGCATGTGCTGACATTGCATCCAGGAACTGGTGGAATACTCTGGATGCTGATGCCTGTGAGATCCCCATGTTATTCCCAGTTGTGCTTTGAGAGGTACCTGTGGCTAGTATACCTAGGCCTACACATACCTTGGTATCCACTGGGATGGGTTCCCCTCAGCCAGTTTGGTGTGTCAGTTGTGGCCAGAACAGCTCAACAATTTGTTGTAATAGGTCTCTGTCCACCCTATAGCACTCCACTATCTCCAGCTCATGTAGCACCTGGTATGATACTCTGGGTCTGTACACTCTTCTCTGTCTCCTCACTGTGGGTTATTTGGCAGCATTCACATCCTCTCCACCCTCAGCCTCTTGCACATGTTGTTCTATGTTGCCTGCTGCAGCCCTTCTCATTCTGTAGGTTTTTTTGTTAAAATTTCCCTGCTTGTATACACCGGTGGTGTAGAGTGTGGGAAAAACCAGAGGGGAAGGTGTTTGCTTAGTTTATAGTAGTGTTCTGGGCTGGGCTGGTCTGCTATCTGTGTAATTTGCTGATTCTGATACATTTCCCCTGCCAGCTAAGCTAGTTCTCCTTTATTACCTTCCTACTGCTGTTTTCTCTTCCCATTGCCTACCTGTTTAAGCTTGTGTGTGCACCGCACAAACAGGGTGCTCAAATGTGCACACTGCTGCTATTTTGTGGTTTAACATTTTTTTTCTTCCTATAAAATCCGGTGTGTGGCGCACACACCCGCTTAGGATTTGTAAAGAGTGCTAGGCAGGTTTAGACATGCCCTCTAGCTTAGCTGTGCTAAGTGGGGAGCAATCCCAAGCCACAGACTCCAGTCTGCTTACAGTATACCTGACACACCCCATGAGGTCACCTACACTCTAGTCTTGCACCCAGCTATTCATACTCTTACACTGTTGGGACCTGCCTCACATGCTGGGGAAAACTGGAATTCACTATCTTTCCCCTCATTTGCATAGGATTGCCTGCTAATGCATAGTTACATGTCTCACACTGAACATCCCCTCTTAGCAACCATTACTCACTGGCCAGGTTGTCTTCTGCCTGCCATTGACTTGCATGGCAGAATACTGATTTTAGTTAGAATGCTTATTTTAGGTTTATTTTATTATTTCCCCCCAATCCCGTTTGCGCGCCGCTGCCATATGCTTAAACAGCCGAGATCGACTAAAAAAAACTAAAAGTTGATTTTTTTATATTTTTAAACAGTTTGCAATGCCAATAGCCTTATACGTGGCCATTGGCATGCTTCCTCAATGATATGCAGCCTTTATTTGGAGCTGCCATAGCTCTGTTTTGGATTTTGCAGTAATGTACTCGGTTACTAACCGAGTACATTTCTACAGATAGCAGTAGTCTTGCACAAACTATTGCAAGCTTCCTTTTTTGCAAAATCACCTAATTTGCATGAATTCCTCCTGCAAATGAGGTGATTTGCTTACCAGGGCTTAGTCCATGCATGATTAGTGCAGGAGCTCTCTTGCACCCCCCTTGCAGGCTGCTTCTGGATCGCACGGCAGACATATTGCCTGTCAGAGCTCCTGCAGTAATCATGGACACCATGCAGGGCATAGAGAATCCGGGGGACTGTCTAATAGTTGTTGTGGATATAAGTTTGAAAATGTAAATCATGTAATACTATCCCCAGGATTCAGCAAGCTCTGCATGGCATGCAGGAATAGTGCAGGAGCTGCTGGAGGCAATATGTCCATTGAGAGATCCAGGAACAAGCTTTCAGGATGTGCACAAGCGCTCCCGCACTATTCCTACATGGACACAGCTCATGTATGCAAATTACCCCATTTGCAGGTGAAAACCATGCAAATGAGGTTAATTTGCGATCCAGGAAGCTGGCAAGCATACATGCAGGACTAGTGCAACCTGCAGAAATGTACTTGGTTAGTAACTGAGTACATTTCTGCAAACTACAAAACAGAGCCATGACAGCTCCAAATAAAGGGTGCATACAATGTGTAAAGCATGCCAATGCCCAAATATATGGCCATTGGCATGGAAAACAGTTGCAAAAAAAATTACTTTTATTTATTTATTTTTTTATGGCTGATATTGGCTGTTTAAGCATAGGGCAGTGGCATGCAAACGGGATTGGGAAATAAAAGAAAAACCCTGAAAAAAGCTTTCCCTGCAAAATCACAATTTTGCCATTATAGTCAATGGCAGGCAGAAGACAACAAGGCCAGTGAATAGTGGTAGCTAATGGGAAGGCTCAGTGTGGGACTTGTAACTAGGCATTAGCAGGCAATCCTATGCAAATGAGGGGAATGATACTGAATCACAGATTTCCCCTCATGGCTAGCCTGCACCAAACTGTGTAGGTGCAGGAAGACTATGGTGCAAGCCTAAGAGCTAGCTGACATCATAGAGGAGTGTGCCAGGCATACTGTAAGCTTATTGGAGCCCTAGGGCTCGGGTTTAACCTAAGCTTAGCAGAGCTAAGGTAGCGGGTGTGTCTGAAGCTGCCATGCACACTTTACATTGCCTAAATGGGTGTGTGCACCATGCACCAGGTTTAAAACCCCACAAAAAAGTAAACTAGGAAATAGAAGCCCCATGCACATCTGAGAACTGTATTTGTTCGGCACACCTCTGGGCTTAAACAGGAAGGCAATGGGAAGGGAAAATAGCAAAGTAATCAAGGAGAACTATCATAGCTGTCAGGTGAAATGTATCAGAATCAGCCAATTACACAGGCAGCAGACCAGTCCAGCACACTAGTATAAACTATGCAAACACCTTTCCCTCTGGTTTATACCACAGACTCTAAACCACTGGTGTACACAAACGGGAACATTTTACCTAACAAAAGCAACAAAATGATAGGGGCTGCATTAGCTCTCATAAATCAACATGTGGAAGAGGCTGAGGGTGTTAAGGATGAGAATGCTGATGACCAACCCACAGTCAAGAGAAGGTGAACAGAACCAGAGTAACCTATCAGGGGCTACATGAGCTGGAGATATTGGAGTGCTATAGAGTAGACAGGGACCTCCTACAGCAAATTGTTGATCTGTGCCAGCCACGCACAGAACCAACAGAGGGAAACCCATCCCAGCAGGACTGGCATAGACAAAAACAAAAAAGGCTGTGCTAAGGCCTCTGATTGATGGCTATGGATAACAGCCCCCCTCCAGACCTACACAGACAGACTACAACAAGTCAGGCAGTGGGATGTTAGTTCTGAAGGGTAAGAAGTTTGAAACTGAAATGCAGCTCAATAAAACCTAAAAACTGTAGTACACTGATATACCTCTAGTCTGCATGATAGGTCAGAATACAGAATGAAATGGAGTACCTGAAATACCGGTAAAGTCATAGCAAATGTGTACAGTTGTCAGGTGTGCCCCCCAACAATCCTATGTAGAAATGTAGTAACATGTATGTGTAGTTATTATAACAGTGGAGCACAGATTACCTGAGATGGCCAAAGTAGCAGGATAGATTGCAGCATGTGTACAATATGCAGGGATGTGTGTGTTAGGTTGGTGTGTGTTGTATATTGTGTGAGAGTGGTCAGCATGTAGACATAGTGGGTTTTGCCCTGGTGGCCATTGCCAGTACTGTCAATAATAGGGCCAAGTTCTCACAACTGCAGTGCCAAACACAATGCATCCCAGCAAGACACATTCCAGCAGTAAGCCATAGTAATTGGACATAATCTGTCACCATCTGAAAGATGGACATGGCATGAATATGGGCCCAGACATACAAACAGTACACAGGTGGAAGTACCCTAGACAGACAGTGTATAAAATGTTACTGTCAAATGGACACACATTTTGGGATTGTACATACAGGTTAGCAGCACATTAGTTGGGTTTGTAGTATGGAATACTGATGTCATCTGGCCAAACACTAGCAGACCACAAAGGTCACAGGTATGAAGTATTGAAAAACTGCTGATGTTCCTGCACAAGCCAGCATAAGTGGAATACCCCACATATATCTGTGAGTCAGCTGCAAGTAGCTTCCAAACCACACATGCACCCAGCTCACCCCACCATCAGCCACAGGTACCTCACAGGTCTTATCCCTGCTGTTGGGAATGAGTACAATATGAGCCCACCTCTGTATGGAAATAGCCACAGAATGCAGCATGCTGAAGAGGTGTCCCATGCAGGAGTGTTCCTAGTTCTAAGCAGCACCCTGCCAGCATCCACACCACTGGATCAATAATGACAGAAACTATTGACATTAACACCTTGCACACCTAGCCTGTCACCCCAAGGGAATATAGTGGCTTGCAGCCTGGGGCTGTAGGAGTGACAAAATGGAATGTCCTGCTACAGATGGCCTGCATCACTACCAAATGCCCTACAGTCCTCTGTCAAAGACCTATGTCTCTCCTGTACTGCCAATGTATGTTATCTCATGGACTCCCAAATAACAACATAACACAGTCCACAGAACCCAAATGCAAGGCCACGTCGACAAATCCTAGTAAATCCTAGTAACATGTCCACCATGTCCAACTGCATGAACTGTGGATCAACCCCAAAATACTGCTGGGATGAAGTGGGAACTTATCAGATAATGTTTGCATAATGTTTGGAAGAGGATAGAATAATGGGGGGAGGTAGGAGCATGGACGCCATGGAGTGTGTGAAGTCTGAAACTCAGCCGTGTGCACATATTATCCCTCCCTGCAAACACAGGAATGGGTGGCTACAAACTTGCCTGTAAACCACAATGTGAAGGGGTAATGACCAGAAATATGATCCCTACCTCTGGGCAACCTGTGTGAATCTGTACAGCTGTGAGGTATGGCCACACAGGATATGGCCATACTGTCACGTCGATGGATGTACAAGCATGGAATCCTCAACCATCACTGTACCAAGGTGCTGAAGCATTTAAACAGACCCATCATCAAGTGTCTGCAGCTTCCCCTCCAGAATGGCATGATTGTGTAAGAATATGTAGGCTGCAGACCACAATACTGGGCACAGCTTCATTCACCCTGTGTTCCCCAGGAAATTACTGCAAGCAAATATGTATACCTGACAGTAGTTGATGACATAAAACATCACAGTGTAAAACAGTACATACGTCTGAATATCTCTACTAACACCAAAACCATGTAGCAGAAGCAGCACAGACACAATTCACTACAGTAACCCACTATCCTTTTTCCACTTTGACCCCATATTGTCAACCAATCTATAGATATCCTGCAGAAACAGGTTGCTAGCTGTAGGTGTAGAACACAAAAACCTGCACTGGAGTACAACCTACCTGGAATGGATTCACACATTCAATACAGAAGGACATACTGGGCATGCACCTACACTTAGAGAAACGAAGGCCATGTCTGACAACAAAATAATGAAAGGTCACACTGGGCATGTTCCCATCATGTGTGGCAATAACAGTGGACTATACATATCTGGCAGTCACAGATGTTTGTGCACACACTCCACATTGCACACCAGTCATGATTTGCACACACATTGGATAGCAATGCACACATATATCCAAGGACAACACACTATAATAGGCCAAACTTACACATATGTAGATGTGTGGAAGAGAGTGACAGACAGTAACAAAGAGCCTCCCATCATTGTTGTGTGTCTACTTAAATGGATATGTAATACAGCCCATGCACACACTGCACTAATTGCCCTATTTTGGCAAGAGACTGACTGATTCAATAATTGAAATATACCTTTGTGGTGAAGAAAGCCCATATAAATTCTGTGGTATGCTATAACTGGGGTAATGCTATAGTGGATGTATTAGTCAGGTAGGAGTTCTATAGTGTAGTGGCTGTAGTGTGATGCACTAGTTAGGTATCCTGTAGAATCCCAGACTGTAAACTTTATTGTGTGTGTGTGTGTGTGTGTTGCATGTATGTGTGTGTGTGCGTGAGTGTGTGTGTGTGCGTGTGTGCATGTGTGTGTGTGTGTGTATGTGAGTGGTTGTGTCTGTGTTTTCTGTGTGCTTTTGAGGCCATCTGTCACTACAATTTCCATTCAGCTACTTTGGTAAGGTACTCTATGTCACTCACTTTGAAATACACCTCACTTGGGGAAATTCCTTATAAGCCTGTGGCTACACTGTATAACTGCAGTATACTGTAGTGTGATGTTGTAGTTTGTTCTATAGCTCTACTCCAAATCCCAAAAATAGCAACTGTGAAACTGTGTGTTTGTGGCGTGTTGTGTCAATGCTTTTGGCGCTATTCACAGTCAGTAGGCACTCCAAAAAAATGAAGAAAAATATCTGTGCAGCAACACAGAGACCTGATCCAAGGCTTCAGAGGAGCACCCTGTAATACCAGGTTCAGCTACAAACACTAAATGTGGGAGTGAGTGCTCATATTCACCATGGATATTCAAAACCATCAGGCTACTTGCCCAGCCTGAAATTCTCCTGGTAACTAACAATAGGTAGGGACTGCAACCAAAAATTGTATAGCTTGCTACAGATCCTCCACCATGCCCCAAGATTCCCACTAAAATATTATTATAAAACACCCTCTAATACTGTGATTTCAACTATTCTGCCATTAACTGGGAAAATACTTGACATCCCAGTAAGGAAAACTCCATAAAAAATTGTCTCCAAATTCAACTCCATGCTAGCACATCCACTTTGCATGAATCGTACACCTAAAAAGAAACCAACCACCTACCTACCAAGAGAAGACAATGTGGTGGTCCCCTCCTATAAACAAACTTACAAATGTGTTGAGATGAAACTGTTTGAAAAGAGGAAAATTTGCGGATGCAAAATTACTACATACCAGCCTTCAGTAAGAATCTGAGATCCCCAAAGAACTGCAATCCTGCTCCATAGCTATGTTTAGGAATCTAAGGAATGGTGCTGAGATTCGGTCTGAGCTACAACAGGATGGCATTAAATATACTGATCCCAAGGATATTGCCAATATCCCGGCAGATCAATTCAGTGCACTGCGCCAGAGATTCTGGTAACAGGAACCAAAACACACCCCAGAGCTTGGCAGAACAAGAGAGATGGGGCCATGGGGCCAGACAACATCCCAGCCTAATATACATAAAACTTGAAATGAAATCTCACCTCAATAGCATGTTTAATAGCCATCACCTCAGGCTTGTGCCTACAGAGGGCGCATATTATAGTTATCCCAGCAGTTTGATGAGCCCTGATTGCAAGGCTAATGGAATGTATTACCATGGAACTTATAAGCAAAGACATTTAGCACCTGCAAACAAAAGAAATCATGATCCAGGGATCCAAGCAGATCCATTATCTGAACAAACATGCTGAGGGATGGGTTGGACATGGATGAGACTCCCAGACTCTCCTGAAGGACTCCCATTACATCTGATTAGACTGTCGAACATGTTCTTTGGGCCTTCCAAAGAAACACATAAACTTGGGAGATAGAAAAATTCAACCCTGGGATCACATCAGTCACCCTGCACTTTTATATGGTGGGCCCATTATGTCCCACAATGTCTACTCCATAAAGGACAACAGAACAGATGTCAACAGCAGAGAGGGTGGTGACATTCCCTCAATTGCCCATGTGACATAATGGATTGGTGAACAATATAGGCAACCTTTATTACCCAGAGAACACTTTCCACCCATGTCTCATACACTGACACACTTGGCTAGGCAACAACCACTATGTTGCTAGTTCACTGCATATTGCCCAGAGATATTAACCATGGTGTGATTGCAGTGTACTACATAGGACATGGCTTGTCCTATCCCTACAATATGCAAGTCATTGCATACAGTGGTAGTTTGCTATGTTCCCCACTGGAGACCTGCAACAACTGTAGAGTCAGCAAATGTAACCCACAAAGGAAATACCATGCTTTATACACATGCCCTGTATAAACAGATGCCACTGACACCAGTGAATACCTGTATCATGCTGTCAATGTAGATGCAGGTTCAACCTGGTTTCCATTGCCAGTTCTCACCAAATGAGGTCAGATGATAACACTCTGTCTACACAACATGCCTCAGACTCCCCAAGTACACTTCCACATGTCACAGAACATGCATGCAGGACATGTGCACATACCAGACACCATCCATGTTATGGAATATAGAACACATACATGGCAAGCTTTGCACAGCACTGGCCACCCACAATAGTAAACCAAATGAGTGGATGCTTAATACAATACCCACATGTGTGGGCCAATCCAGAGACTACGCCCCTGAGCCACACTGCAGACCATTGTCATATGGCTTGATGCCAAGGTATACCCTTTAAATAGCCTTGTACAGCCTTCTGACACAGTCAACCACTACACACCTGTGAAGCAATGCACCCATGCATGTCAGTACTGGCAAACCTGTGTTTGTGTGTGTGTGTGGAGTATAATGATTTGGGTGCCATTCACACTCACCACACCTCCCATTGGCCTACTGAAGCATGCCTTCTGATGTCAGATACTTTGACATATCCTTTGCCCATATATCAGCCTGATAACCTCAGTGGTGCATGTGATACCTGTGTAATACTGTAGTGTAGCAAACTAGTTAGTTAGGAATTCTAAGCCTGACCCTGCCAACTGTGATAATGTATATGAGTCCCTGAGAGAGTGTGGCTGTGTCGTCCTTGTCACCTGTCCTTGTGGACAGGCACATGTACTACACCTACCTTATTCCTTTTTTATCACTGTTGCTGATGTCATTCACCATCAAATATACTTTTAGACAGCTCTCCAAAAGGTCGGCTCTGTGGCACATGCAATAACTGCATAGAAATGTAATAGCAATACATAGGCAGGGGTTTGAAACCCTGTTCTAGTAAGTGCGTGACACAAACATGCTTAGCTTTTACTCTCCTACCCCCTCCCTCTCTTACTTTGCCTCTGTCTGTCTCTCTCACTCTCTCTCTGGTGGATTTGGGGAAGTACACCTGCTTTGCTTAGGCAGCAGCTTGTATTTTATAAGTGATGCTCTGATGGGCTGTGCATGAATTGCAGTCCGTCACTAGCTGATTGCACGTGGAACAGCTGTGGTAACAATCCCATAGCCAATTGCATCAACAGCATCACAGATGGTAGTGGGATATACCTCTAACAACATACACTGTGGAGACAGGCCAACAAACAGGAGGGGGATGTTCCAGACATGACTACAAAATATGAGTCTTGCTTTTCTGCATTTGAAGTAATGTTGGTTTAACAGGGTTTGTGTGGATATGGCTGGTATACATTATTTAATACCTGTCATGACAGTGTCATGTGGTTGAGGAAACTCCCACCTGTAGGGCTATCTGCAGACTTGCCAGAGTTTGGAGTCTTATGTGTGCTGTGTTACTCACAGATTACCTATCTTTAGAACTGCAGAATCATAGTCTGAGGATTGCAGTCAGTACATGGTGACAGCCATGAGAGTTACTGACTTCATATCCCTCATAGGACATATGTCACAACAAACCCTGTTACACCAGTAAATGTATGAGGTTATCACAGCAACATGTCAATATTGGCCCTGTGTTTGTGTCTCCAGCCACAGCTCCATCAACCTTTGTACATATGTCATGCAGTAAGTGGTGAATATGTTCAGTGCACCATTATTTATTGACATCATACCCAATAACAAGCCAGTGAGCAATCAGACTGCTAGACATGTTATGTATAGTAGGGGTTATATTTGAGGACAAAACTGGACACTCTGTTGTAGTGTGTACAGTAGTGAGGTATGTGTACTTATGGTGATTGTTGACAGTGTTTGCATTGTGAATATGTACCTTGGCCTGTGTACAGACTGTGGTAGATGTCATTGCTCTTGGTCCTGTTCTATCGAATGTTACATGCTGCTCCAGTCAGCTTACATGTTTGTAAGGCCAAACACTCACATATCCCATACCACAGTCAGGCATCGGACTACACTGTGTATTGGCTCAGTATATGTAGGGTTAATGTGTGAGTGGCACATATGAGGATAGTGTTGATCAGATAGTCCATATACTGTAATATTAAGCATGCTTACCATATGTGGCTGTGGCTGTGTTCACATTGGTTGTGGGTATGCACTTTCACACAGGTGTCTATTACTCTGTGCTGTGACATGCCTGTAGAGCCTGCTATATTTGCAGGTACATGTGTATTTCCCCATAAGAAATGTAGACCAGTGTTGTGGCAGTCTGCCTGTAGTTTGCACAGTGCTTTGTGACATGCCTAGCAGCTCAGTGCACTTACCCAGTATGATGTTATGTCCAGGTGTTTGTCAGATGTACTGCTGCCAGGTCACCATAACTGTCATGTATTTCTGACAAAGCAGAGGGATGCTGTACAGATGTATGTCACTAACAAGTGCATAGTATGTGGGCATGTCACCTCTGCACCACTGGTTATTATGTGTCAGGACAGACAGGAGTGTGTGAATGAATAAACTGTGTGGGCATATGTATTCTAGTATTTATGTGATATACCCATTTACATGGCTGTTAACATCCAGATTGTTAGGCTTGGACCACATGTCTTGCACTAAGGGGTTCTGTACTCCTGTGTATACAGCTGGATTGATCAGAATGTGTCAGACTGTCTACATTTATTGGTCATATGTCTGCTGTATTCCACAGGACAATTACTGTGATATCTGTGCTACTGTACTATGATGACCTTAGGATGCCTATCATTAATTGATGGCATACATGTCAATAGCAGATGTGACCTCCCACACACAACATTTCTGTTAAGACAGCTCCTGTTAAAGTAGCAGCAGTCTACATTTATACCTGCAATACTTACATGACATCCCCTTGCACTAAGAGGTTGAGACTATTGGTGCTGAGGTATGACTCCACTCCATGTTCTGAACATATGTTAAACATATATATGTGTATATATATATATATATATATATATATATATATATATATATATATATATATATATATTTATATATATATATATATATATATATATATATATATATATACATATATATATATATATATATATATATATATATATATATATATATATATATATATATATATATATATATGCACATACACATACATATATATATATATATATATATATATATATATATATATATATATATATATATATACATATACACATATATATATATACATATATATATATATATATATATATATATATATATATATATATATATATATATATATATATATATATATATATACACATATATATATATATATATATATATATATATATATATATATATATATATATATATATATATATATATATATATAAAATGCAATATACAGATGTATATACATATATATATATATATATGTGTGTGTGTGTGTGTGTGTGTGTGTGTGTGTGTGTGTGTGTGTGTGTGTGTGTGTGTGTGTGTATGTACATGTAAACATGTATCTACATATGTATATATATATATATATATATATATATATATATATATATATATACATAGAAAACTGGCTTTCTGAACGTCATCTAATCCTAAATCCCAAAAAAACTAAAATGCTGTTATTTTCACCAACACGTAGTTCTTCCGCTTTCACCTTTACCATATATTCAAATGATGCCAAAATAATCTCCCCTGACCCCTCTACAAAACTATCGGGTGTCATCATAGATAATAATCTAAAATTTGACCTACATGTTAACCAAACTATCACAACCATCAATAAAAAAATAGGGTCACTTTACAGAATAAAAACTTTCCTAACTTCTCCAGCTAAAATTGCCATAGCTCACTCTCACCTTCTTTCAACCCTTCTGTATACATCCCCTCTACTTTTGAATTTAAACAAGACTGTCCTTAACAAACTCTCAATTTGCTACAACCACATTGCCAGGTTTGCCACTGAGCTGCCTTTTAGGACACATCATTGCATCAATCTAAATCAGCTTGGGTGGCTTGAACTACCCAGCCTAATCCAGTATAACCAACTGATTATGGCCTATAAAATCCCATATAATCCGGACAATACTCCTGCACTTAAAAATATTATCACCCCCTATAACAATCCTAGACCGCTTTGATCCTCTAACAAACTACTAATTCAGAGTAGCAAAATTAATAACACAGCCGGTGACTCTCTCTTTGCAAACTCTGTAAGTAGATCCTGGAACTCTCTTCCAGCTGATATTACCTTACTTTCCACCTTAGGTCAATTTAAAACTAGACTCAAACAACATTTGTCACTTAACTGACTATGTCAATGTTTCAAGCCTGGCTAACTCTCTCTAGAATGTGTAAAAATCTGTTAACCAGCTTACTGTGTAATTTAATTTAATGCTGACTTACACTGGATTAACTCTAACCTGTGGAACTTGTTTAACTTGCTTACTTATGTAATCTCTGTAAATTGTCTGTTTGTAAAATGTAATGCTGGTATTATGTAATGCTGTATCTGCTTACCCTTGGAGCTTTTCTCCCCGGACCTCCGCTGAAAATGGACATGCATCTAGTCAGACTATCCCGGTCAACAAATGTAAAATAAAAATAAATAAAATAAATCAGTGTCTGTGCATTTGTAGACCTGTAGATGGGAATGCACTGAGGCCCTTCACATCCACCGCACCCCCCATTGCCATAGTTAGATGTGGCTGCTGCTGTACCAGACATTACATGTACCTTGTTACACTCTTCTCCCTAAGGGCTACCTGAGCCTTGCAGTACCAGCAAAACACTGTTGTACAAGTGGGTTGATATGCATGGGATACCTACTGAGTTCTGGCAAGTGTGTGTATGTGTGCATGTGTGTATATATGTAGGGTACAGCATTCTGAGGCAACATTCTCCTATTACAATACACATTGCCACACAGTATTAGGGACAGTGATGTTGTTGACTATAGGAGAGGCATGGCAATGCATCACCCTACTATGCATGTGGCATGTGCATTAGATGCATATCCCTGTAATAGCACTCTTAGGATGGAAAAGGGGTTGTTTTGCAGTCCTGGTCAATGTGTGATGTGGGTATGTCAGAGTGTTATCATAGGTTTCTGTGCATACAGTATCCACAGTGGGGTGTGGGAGCTGGGTATACTGTCTTTACACCATGGTACTCCTGGTACATGTCCCATGTTCCACTGTATGGGGACCACTGTCACCATCAACCATACAGGTAACTGATAACACTATCATGTTCCACTGTATGGGGACCACTGTCACCATCAACCATACAGGTAACTGATAACACTATCCAGCCCAGTTATGCATGTTCTGTGTGCAACTTAGCTGTAATACAATGGACCCGTTGACAAATTACTTAGCACTGATAGGCCCAGGTCTCTCAGATGTGTGTATGTCTGTTATGTGTTTGTCAATGTGTATATGATGGTATGTCACTCTAGGTATTGTCCATAAACAACCAGTACATCCCTCATTACAGTACTGCACATGCCTGGGGATGCTCTTCATGTAACATGCAACCTGGAACACACATCATGCTAAAAGCTGTGTGGTGTGTGCAATTAAAGCCACACACATCAGCAGCACTACATACCTAGGTAGAGGTCTAGTCCCAGAGTGTGTGTGTGCATGTGGAGGGATCTACTTCAGTTTGCAGAATATACATGTCCCAGGAGGTCATCTGTCCAACAACTGCCTGGCATATGCTAACATTTCACAGGTATCATCCTGTGGACATACATTCCATCACAACTAGAGTTAGATTTGTAAATGGCCTCTTTCCGACTGTATAGGTGTGCAGCGATACTGGGGTTGATATATATAGCTGGTTGTGGCTGTTGTGGACACAGCCACCATCATTGCAGTTACTGTTGGGTTTATCCACCCACTTAGCTGGCCGTAATACTGTACAGTTCATGTTAACAGGTTAGGTAGTGGTCTATCACACTATCTGTGGTTCTACAGCACCTCTCACCCTCCAAAGGGTAGGGGTGTGCCTCCCACACCAGCACACATATGTTTACCAAGTTGAGGATTGCACTACATTGGGAAAGGGGACAGATACCCTGCCAGTACCATTGTCAATGACATTAAACTACCGGATTACTTATTCCCCAATGCGTTGTTGTGCCTGTTCTGGATTTATGGAATTACATAGGCTACAATGTGTTCCTTGCATAGGTACATACATCCATGTGTACAGCATTTTCTGTGTATTGCATCAAAACTAAAGCCTGTGTGTGTGTGTTATATACAAACATGTGATGTGTACCACCCAGTACATGTACCATTGACCACTGTAGAAGGGCTGCTAACAGCAGCCACCATGCACTCACCTGTACACACCACCCCCAGACCTATTAGCCATGTGGCACATGCAGTAACTGTTGTATAGACATGTGACATGTGTTCACTTGTACCCAGGATATGGCTCAGCCAAGGTGTCACCACAGTGCCATACCCCTTGTAGGGTACAACAGCAAACCATCCTCCTGCTGACACATGGACACCTACAACACAAACTGATTGCATTATGGAGACCACAATCACTCAGTGTTAATAACAGCTATAATGCATCATGGCTGGACAGCTAAACTTCCTGACATTTAAGCATTAAACTTTACTGCTAACAGCATGTTACACAGCAGTACATTGGTACACCATAGTACAGTCACTGTGTGCATCAGAACCATATTAGCCTGTCCCTGCATCAATGTTATGGATGACAGGAATGTGTCACAGGTATTATCATATGCGCAGGGTGTGTTTTTGGTTTTCCAGAGACTTAGGCTGAGCCATACGTTTGACACCATGTGCGTGAGTGAGGGGTTTTAATTATTGATATGGCCACGGTGATGTGGGGTGTGTAGGTATGGGGTTTCCCTAGCTGTGTTTGTATTGTGTGTGAGTATGGATGCATACAGTTCTGCCATGTGGCTGTCCTATACAGGTGTTTGTTGGACAGCTACAGACCATACCTGGCACAGTGTTCAGTTCACCACCTCTGACCACGGGCACAAGAACTGTGCCTGCCAGGGCACATCCATGTACAAGCCATGATATGGTGCTCTCCCCTGATGATGACATATGTCCGCTGGAACCAGGTCCCTCCTGGGACTGGCAAAGGCCATGTGCACCTGGCCTGCTGTGGTGTGGTGTGGACAGTACCCCCCTGCAGTGCTTGAGCTGGCACTGTCACTACGCAAGTGGATTGGTGTCCTTGCACGTACACGTTGACTTCCAGCTGTTGGTGTTGCTGGCCTACATCCACGTGGTCATTGCACCACTCCCACCACATGCTCGAGCATGGACAATCCACGGTTGTGGATTCCAGCCATCTCACCCCACCATCTATCCATGACCTCTGTATAATAAAGGAGGGCATCTGTAAGATCACGGATGTTGGCAGTAACAGCTGAATGAGTAGCCCTCTGCAGCCTCAGAGCCTGTCTGGTGTACTGTTCCATACATGCCTGCACCTCCATGACAGTCTAAAACATGCGTCTGGTGGTACCAGATGTGGTACTTCTGCCAGGGGCACGATGACCGGCAGCCCTCCAATGAGCACCCCTGTACATCTGCCTATGTGGTACCCTGCTGGACATCTGGTTAGGGCTGCTGTGTCCAGACACACATGCCATAGATACCACACTGTCCTGTTCCTTGTCTCCAACCACCAAATGTCCATCTGCTATGGCCACTGGTGATGGAGTGTGTATAGGAACTGTGACTGTGCGGAGATGGGGTGAATAACAGCAGGATGTCAAACTATGGTGCACTTATGGCCTCTGACATCCCCTCCTGTGCCTCAACACACCTAACTTCATTTTTAGTATCTGTATGGACAGCAACATCAGATTGCCTGCAGGAGGGACCCTGACCTACCTCGCCACCTGTGAGGGGAAAACAAGAAACATACTTTAAGACCTGTGCATCATTGCTTAACAGTACACACATACACACTCACACACACACACACACACACACACACACACACACACACACACACACACACACACACACACACACACACACATGCACACACACACACACACACACACACACACACACACACACACACACACACACACACACACACACACACACACACACACACACACACCCACACACACACACACTGACATTCCACCATAATACTTACCTGTCCCTGAGTTTACAGACTGTCTCTAGTTTATTCTCTTAAGTTCCCCATCCTGCATCAGTCTTGGAAACTAACAGTCATTAATACTAATCATTAACATATCATTGCCTAGACAAGTGATCACAAAACATGACCTGTTACTCCATTACCTCTTGATTGGAGTCGTTTTTTCAAGGACTGGGATGGAGACAGAGAAATTCCAACAATCAGGGTTGGAGAGAATACATGAGATAGAGAAGAAAGATATATGACAAGTAGTGTATATGATTTAAATGATGTTACATTTATGCAAGAGACAAATCCTGACAATATTATTAATAGTAAAGATAACGTTAACATCTATAATTATACTAGTTTAGTGGTTGGGGAGGAGCACTTTAAATTATTTTCAAAAGGTATGAAATATATACCTAAGAAGAAATTTCATGTAGTAGACTGTCTTACTGAGATAAAATTATTTCTTAGGAAAATTAACTTAGCTGTACAGTTTCACAACAAGCCACTACTGACAGGTAAAGAAGGGTTAAAGAAAAAAAGTACTTATATACCCCCTACGCATCCAAATGTAGCCATCTATGAGAAAGTAGTAGCTAAAGAGATATATAGTTTACAGAATGATGTAAGACATAAAAAATGAATAGTAATTTAACTAATGATGAGATTCATTTATTACAATGGCTAAAGGAAGATAAAAATATTAGAATAATGAAGCCAGATGAGGGAGGGGGAGTAGTTATGTACAATGCACATGAATATACTAACAAAATGTATCAAATCCTTCATGAAGCAGGGAATTATGTCTCAGTGTCAAAAAATGAAATAATCATTGGATATAAACGTATAGATATGTTTTTGGAAGAGTTCTTATTAGATGGATGCATAACAAGTGATACTTTTAAGTTTTTGAGTGTTGGGCATCCCATATTGGCAACAATAGTAGGTGTACCAAAAGTGCATAAAAATATCATAGATCCACCTTTCCGTCCCATTAGATCAGAAAGTCATTCAAAAACATTTCCATTAGGAATAGCTATCGACAGATGGCTTAAGCATATTTATAACAAGATTCCACACTTAATTAAGGATTCTTGGGCCTTTCTTGGTAATATAACATCAGATTTATGGAAAAGGGAATTATATTCATCACGGTTGACATGATAGATTTATTTTCAAGTATTCTCAAGCTAAAAGGATTGGAAAGTTTTTGTAATAGTATTAGACAACATTCAAACCTGAAATGGGACCAGATAAATTTAATTATGGAATTAATGTCCATTGTACTAGAGTATAATTTCATCTATTTCAAAGGAGAATATTATAAGCACACTAGAGGAGTGGCAATGGGGGCAGCATGTGCCCCTATTTTTGCCAACCTAGTTATGCTAGATTGGGAAACTGAAAAAATATTTAAAAGTGAACACTATAAGTACATTAGATATTACTCAAGATTTTTGGATGACATTTTTATTTTATGGGACGGTCCAGAACAAACTATTAGTTTATTTATAGATTATATAAACAGTACAAGAGATTATTTAAAATTCACAGTTATAGTACTGAGGGTATTGCATATTTAGACACTTACATATCTAATACAAGTAATGGATTTAAATCTTGCATTTATAGAAAGAATACCTTCTCCAATAATTATCTAGAGTACTCTAGTAACCATCCCTACAAAACGAAGAAGAGTATATTTAAAGGACAGTGTATACGAGCGGCAAGGATGGCATCAACTTATACAGAGATGTCAGATGAGATAGAATTTATAAAATAATTATTTAGGTCCAGAGGATACCCTGTAGAATTATTGAATGACATGAAAAAGTATGTAATTAATGAGTGGGGGAAAAAATATACACCAGTTCTAGGTAAACAACAATTAAATAAGCCAACAGCGGTTGACAATGCAATAGATAGATACAATAGAGCTTGTATACTGGAATATACGCCTCAGGCAAAACAAGTAAAAGACATACTAAGCAAACACTGGAACATTCTCACGGCTGATAATGAAATAAAGAATAAAGTAGGAGAAAACCCCTCTATTTGTTTATAAAATGGGAACTAATGTGAAACTGATTTTAGAGAGGAGAAATACAATAAGGAAAATTGATCTGCAGAGAAAGGGTACAAGGAGATGTAGAAGCTGTAGAAAGTGTCATGATATATTTGAAAAAGAAGGTATTACCTTGGGAAATATAAATAAGACCAGGATTGTATTCCAGTATAGTAACTGTAATACCAGGAGTATCATATATATGGCTAAGTATATGATCTGTCCCAGCTTCTACATAGGAAAGACAGAAAGAATGTTCAAAAAAAGAATATATGATCATGTATATGCTGTTAGAAAAAATGACATTAGTAATGTACTTTCTAGACATGTTGCAAACTATGGGGATAGGCATGATTTGCCATATTAGAATAGCTAAAGATGGGACATAGAGGAAGCAATTATAAAGCCATCTTAGGAGAAAGAGAAGTGAGATAGCAAATTTTGACAGATGCCTCAACTGCACCTGGATTAAATGACTATATAACTATAAAACCCATGTTGCAGAGATATACTTAGGGAATGTAGAATAATAGAAAAAGATTTTTTCAAGAAATTAATATGTAACAACACAACAAGTTTATTTTGGTGAAAGAGATACACAAGCATTCGCTTAAGATTAAATAATGCATTAATAAAATACTTATCCCTGTACTGAGCCACTATGTATGAAATAGAATACTTTTGTATTTTTCATCACGTTATACAATAGTAAATACCAAATGTTGCAATGTGATTATCAGTGCAATAGTTTATAACATTTATTACAATTATTTTTTACATATAGTTGTACAGTGTATTTTAAGTAATGAAAAAGTATGATGCAGGTATATAAATATGATTTTATGTTCTTTTAGAACTAATTATTACAGGAAAAGTAAGAGTTATTGTTTTTGGGACATTAATTGAATAAGATTACAATGAGTCTTTATTAAATGCACAATATAGGTATAAAAAATGTTTTTATTAGTGCATGTCTTTTTAAAGGAATGCCATTTGTTATTTTGGCACCTGAAAGTATATAAAGGGGCTAATTGATTAATTAAAACTATTCTGAAGAAGTCCACATTGTAGTGGATGAAAGCGCTAAATCCGATGTGTATTTGAAGTATATGTTTTAAATATTTTCATTAAACCGGTGGTATTATTGCTTGTTGGATTCGTGCTTACATCTAAGGTATCCTACTAATAGCGTTTCTCAGTTGATTGATTCGTTAGTTGTTCTAAATGCTATTTAATTGTTTTTTTCAAAGACTCCCTGATGTCATCCAGTGTTCACCCTGGCTTTGTCCAGACATCTTGAGCATGGCCCCATATCTTAGGGGCTACTACAGTCACTCAATAATGTCACGCACTGGAGTGTCATACGTAACTATTGTTCAGCAGATGCAAGACCTATTGCTCTATTAACTTTTTATGTGGACTACAGTAATATTTGTAAACACTATCTGGTGTCATCTAGTAATTCCCCAATGCATCTGTAGTGCCTCATATGTGGGTATTATTTCAACTTTCTGCTGATTTCAATTATAACAGAATCCCTAGTGTCTAGTTTCCCTCCAAATGCATGTTCCATGCTACAGACCTTATTATACTATCAGCTGTCCTGATATTACATGGCAAACAAGTATTCCCGATATCCCATGTGTCTGTCCATGTCCATGTACTGCACAATTTCAAAGGGAAGTCGAAAGGTATTATCAACCCCACACTCATACATGTGCATACATGGACATGCACACAAACACACACACACATACACACACACACACACACGCACACACACACACACACACACACACACACACACACACACACACACACACACACACACACACACACACACACACACACACACACACACTTACAGGTGAGGTTGAACAAATATATTACACACAGACCTCCCATTACCCATCTGTCAACATGCATGACATATGGCACTCAACAGCATGCAGTGCAGCTATAGTCAGTCCTTGCTAGCAACATTATACATCTCTGTGATGCATGGGTTGTATTAGTAGGTGATGCCCCTTCCCCTGGAACACATTGCACCCATTTGCACTATATTGCTGTGCACCTGTCCAGCACCCTGGCATGTACTGTGCACCATACCTCACAGGTGTATACACCATTGCTGAATGTGTATTCTTGTGTTAGTTATGTTTGCTCTGCCGCTCACAACTCCTGTGTGTTTGCCGACACATACCTGGGATGATATGTGGACAGATGTCATTTGTGAATGCCTGATTTCAGATTTACAGATCTCATCAGCGCTGCATGTATCGCCAATATGATACAATTACACTGACAACTTTCAAACCTTACCGTGGCTATGGAGAGTATACACACCCTTGCTGATATGATGCCCTCTTCCTTGATATGCCATGGGACCACATTACTGCATATGTTAACATTACATGAACCTGATATGTGACATATGACCTGTACAATCAAATGCAGTGTCAAACAAATTTAGTTGTGCAGACGCTGACTGAGATGCATACACTTTGTGGTTGCATATGGTTTGTTGCACCAACTGTTATATGTTCTACAGCAGTCACTATTCCTGGCAAGGGTATACTAGCATGGACCATCTGCATTTGCCAGTATTTGGTCAGTCTGCCCTACAAATGTCCCCCAACTCTGCATGATTGTAAGGTCAACTCATTTGCACATCTCTTGGAGGTCACACACTGCCGTCACTATTGCTGTGAAGTCAGAGTTATGTCTGCCACAGTTCCTGACCTTGACTGTGTGCAGACACAGCCATTCATAGCATCCTTTGGATCTCTGCTTCAGTGCACTGTTGTGTCATGATCACACCCTCTCCCCACCCTCAGCCTATTTGCAGATACTTGACAACTATGGCCTACACATGTGTGTCATATTGCAGTGTCCCAATCACTGAAATCCATGTGTACCAGCCTAGTCCCAGCTAATGAATGGCAAATATACAGGTGTACACTGGCACCGGCAAGGTACAGACAGGGACGGTGGGCCTGAGGTGGGGTTAGGTGTTAGTTATGCAGCACATGTGCAACTATCAGCAGGTAAAACCACAGTTATTTATTTATTTATTTATTTATTTATTTATTTATTTATTTATTTATTTATTTCAGTTTGATTACCAGTAATCCATGTTCTAATTCTGAATTACAATGATTATTCCAATAAACAAGTATACTCAAAGTCATAGCCGGTTATAAATCGCCCACCATGTCCCAAGATGCTCACTCTGCATTCCTTGAGAAATTGGAAAATATAAAGGTCCTACACAACACCATATTCTTGGGTGATTTCAACTACCCTGGTATAGACAGGGCGGACTGCCAATATTCCAACTCCTATGCTCAGCGATTCATAGAATTTATAAATTTAAATTTCCTTCAACAACTAGTATGTTCCCCCACTAGAGGGGACAACATATTGGATTCAATCATCACAAATATGGGTGCCCACTGTACCACACCCATTATCACTCCCTCCTTGGTCAGATCTGACCACAAGCTAATAACCCTGGACATCCTCACCCCTCCACCTCCCCCAGTCAAAAAAAACATATTCAAAAACCTTTCCAAAGCAAACTTCAAACTACTTGCATCCAAAGTGGAAAGCTTCACTATTCCCTTGCAGAAGGATAATGATATCCAGGATGCAGAATCCTACACCAAGGCACTCTATATGCATCTTCAGGATTGCATGGACCATGCTATCCCAAATAAAACCAAGACTCCTTCCTCAAGCAAGAAGAAAACAGTCTGGTGGATCCCGGCCATAAGCAAACTTTACAATAAAAGGAGGAGACTAATACAAAAAAAGGCCAAATCTCAAGTTGAAAAATCATCCCTGATTAGCATTAATAAGAAATTGAGAGCCCTCATCAAGTCAACTAAAGCTAATTTTGAAAAGAAAGTTGCCAAGGATAACCATAAGGCCTTCTATGGCTACGTCAAAAACCTAAATGGCAACGCTCAGGTCTGTTCTGAGCTAGTACAAAATGGAACAAAATACACTGACCCTTCTGACATTGCCAACATCTTGGCTGACAGGTTCAGTGCAAATTCCCCCCCTTCCACCACCTACAGGGCCCATTTACCATTCCAGGAGATTGCGTAAGTCCAATTATTACTGATACGGTGGTTAACAAGGCTCTATCTAAAGCTAAAAACACTGCCTCCATGGGACCAGATGGTGTCCCAGGCTGTGTTATATGCGAACTCCAAAAGGAATTAACCCCACATCTTAATACCCTGTTCAGTCTCAGCCTCTCCACAGGATATGTGCCCAGAGAATGGCGTACGGCAATGGTGGTCCCACTACACAAGGGTGGGGCCACAACTGACCCTGGGAACTACCAAGCAATATGCCTGACCAATCTGATCTATAAGGCTATGGAGCAAATCATTATGGAACTCATAAATGGAGAGATTGGGAACCTCCAGTCACTGGACCCCACACAGTTTGGCTTCGTCAAGGGCAGATCATGCCTCCTGAACCTGGTGGATTTCTTTGAGACAGTTACTCAGGCTATAGATAAGGGAAAGGAGGTACACATGGCTTACCTTGACTTTGCTAAAACATTTGACACCATTCCCCATTCGGGTATTATTGATAAGCTCACCAGCCTGGGCATAAACTCTTATGTCACATGATGGATCGCAAACTGGCTCTCAGACAGATCCCATAAAGTAAGAATAGCGGGATCTATGTCCGAATCCAGACCAGTAATGAGTGGTGTGCCTCTGGGCTCTGTCCTGGGCCCCTCCTGTTTGGCATATACTTCTCAGAAGTACAAGCAAGCACGGAAGGGCTGTGGCTGACTAAGTTTGCGGACGACTGCAAACTGGGTGCTATAATAGAGTCTCCGGCCAACATGGAGATCCTCCAGAAGGACCTAAATGAGACTGATGCATGGTGTCACAGCCATGGTCTCAAGCTAAATGCAAAAAAATGCATAGTAATCCCCTTTGGAAAAAACAGAGTACCCGCAAACTACAACATAGGAGATAAACCCCTAAAATCTGAAGAAGAAATAAGGGATCTAGGGACCCAAGTAGATAGCCAGCTTTCCTTTGATAACCATGTTGCCAAAGTGGTTAGAAAATCCTTCTATGGGGGCGTGGCTAGGATGTAGACTGGTTGGCAGCATCTTTTCTCAGCTCTGCACTCAAAAGATATTTCTGAAAGGAATTTTTAAAAACTAGATATTGTAGACAAACCTATTTTGGTGAATTACTTCCACTAATATCACTAGAAGTCTACAGTGCAAAAAATTTGGCTTTAAACATTATTTTTCCTGTCAAAAACAAGAAGGAAGGTATCTGAATCTACTGAAAATGAGCTTTTCTAAGCATACCACACAAGATCAGATGATGAAAAAGGAGATACAGTCTTTATTAAATGCTATACAAGACTTCTCAGTGAAATTTGACAAAATGAATACCAAACTGGACACTTTTGAGGAGAGATCTACAAAACAAATACATTTGTAACTTTACAACTACAAGAAATAATGATGCAACAGAAGTCTCAAATAGCTGGCATGGAGAGATCCTTAAATGATACTGAGGGCAGACTCTCAGAACAAGATCTTCAGCTACAATTTTTATCACAACAAAATGCTTCATTACAAAATAAAATAGAGGATCTAGAGAACAGGTCCAGATGAAATAACCTTCACATCTATGGGCTACCAGAGAAAACAGAGGGAGATAACATGGTGACTTTCCTTACTACCTGGTTACCAGAAGTTTTAAAATTGCCTGAAGCGCTTTCTTATGGAATTGAAAGAGCCCACAGATCCTTAAGAGCTGCTTCATCAACCATCAAATCAAAAAATCACCCGAGATCAATAATAGTAAAGTTTTTTTCATCACAGGACAAGGAACTTATTTTAAAAACAGCATGGTCAACTTCTCCAGTTAAATACAAAGACAACATAATCAGATTTGATAATGATTATTCTGCTGGAGTTATAACTGCAAGAAAAGAATGTCTCCCTCTGATAAAGGAATTGAAAAAAAGACAACTTAAAGTCCACTTGCTGTTCCCTGCAAGAATAAAAATATTTTTTTACTGAAGGTCCTAAAACTTTTGACACTCTGCAAGCAACAGTTTCTTATCTTTCAGCTAATAAAACCTTGGATAATGTGGAAGAAATGGATTTCTCCCAATTTGGGGTTAAAGCGTCACTTAGAAAAAATGAATGGGGCACTGCTGACAAGAAGAAGAAGAAATGATAAAGACATATGAAAAACACAAACATTATTGTCTTCTATTTGCTCTGTAAGGCAAAAAGTTCTTTGAAAGCATTCATGCTTTACACATGTGTCAGTCTTTGAAACAATATAAATACAAGACAAAGCAGGACATTTTATAACTAAAGGAAACAACCCTAAAGAAAGCAAGGTAACATATCTTTCTCTATTACAGTGTAAATACTTACAGTCATAATTTTCTAACTCTAAATGATGTTTAGATAGTTCATTTATAAATTACCTGCCTTTTACTGCTAGTATAGAATATGATGTATTTACACTGACATATTAATGTGGTGTGTTTAAATGAGCATGATTCCTTTTATATTATTTACACTAAGCTGCATGAAATATCTAAACTGATGTATTTAATACACATAATAATATATAAAACTGATAGTAATAACTGTCAAAAAGTGCCTTGAAAAGTAATTATCTATTCTTTGATGCTAAAGTGCTTTTTGACTAACAAACAACTGTTTGGCTTGTATATCTGCCCTTAATGTTAAGAAAACTAATAGAAGTTTAATGAGCTGGTGTTCAGTTTAAAAAGCCCTAAAAACTTCACTTACTTTGTTTTTGTCTTCCCGCCATGGTCACGAGCTGGGAACTCTTATTTTACCACCCCTGAATGAAGGTTCTTCAGTTAGAATCCATTACAGTGTGTTAAACCTTCTAACAACACAAAATGAAAGTAAACAGTCATGAGTGATGTCAGCACTAAAACAAGACAGTATGGGTGTGGTGTCAGCTCCTAAGCTACTTAAAGTAACCAGCACACTATTTATAAGATGGCAAAGTGCTTTTACAGTTTTAACAAATATTAAAAGTACACTGAAGTACCTAATGACATTAGTAGGTATCAACACATACATGACATTTTATTATATTGTAATATTTGTTATTCATTTTGAATTGTACACATAAACAGCACACAAAGCTTAAAAAGAAGTATATCACTTGGAAGAAACTGTATGAATAGTTAACACATACAGACTTTACTATAATCTTTTCTGATAAGATCACCCACGTAAATTACTATAATTTAACTTAATTTTATAAAAAATTAATATATTTAAGTCCTTGACTAGAACTATATAACATATTTGTAAACACACTGCAGCTAGTGTACTCAACCTTAAGGATAGTAAGTCAATTAAGGTTCATGAATGTAGCTATGTGGTATTAGGCAATTTAAGGGTAAAAAGGAGTTGCTGTTTAATTATAAAGATACTCTATAAATATTAAATTGTTCAAGTAGCACAATCTTTAAGCAGTAATAAGCAAGAAAAAATCTCAGACTTGCTTATGATATTGTTATATATATATATATATATATATATATATATATATATATATATATATATAGATATAGGAAAGAACTGCTGAATTATATGTATGCTTTCATTAAAGGCAAGTTATATTAATATTGAACATCCTCACTGAAAATTAATGGTTGTGTAGAGACACAGTAACTCCCATTATATAACCAAGGCTAAAGAGATTGCCTTGTATGTCTATACTGAATATATATTAAATAACATCACAAACGCTAAAGCCATTGGCAGCTACATCTCATATCAATCAGCATTAAAATATGATTTGAATAGCATAGGCATTTACTAACATATTGCTGTTGGTACCCGATATGCATATAAGTAACAGGTCTAATTTCTGTCTATGAAAGTAAATACCAGGCTGTGTGCATTTGTTAATTATGAAACAAGAGCATGCTATCTATTCTTTTTAATATTTTATAGGTGTGTACTTGTTAGAGACACACACATGCTGCAAAGCTGCTAGTTATTGCATATTCATTAGTATATTTCTGACTGCAGTGTTATAAATATATGGTGTGGACCACTTGAGTTGAGAATATGTCTCTATATTGGGCATGCTCTCTGTTTGAACGTTGTATATTATCTATAATATGATATGGACTACCCTCACTAAATTCAAAGAAGCTTAATAAAACAAATATTTATTAAAAATGGAGAATAGAAGGATGAAGAGAAAAATGAAGGAAAAATAGATTTGATGGTCATATAAGGTTATCTTTTCCTGTGTATGTAGAAGAGTTGACAGTAATAAGTACCAAACAATTGTGTTATAGCATATTTAAAGTCTATTTTGCTTCTCATATTTTCCAACCTTACAGTTATAATGCTGCAGATAAATCCTGTAATATCATAAGGAGTATGAGTTGCTATTTGACATATGACATATGTGGTACACTAGCGATGAAATATGCCAGTGGCACTAATAAATATATAGGAATTGCTAAGAAATATAGTCTTAAACTATATAATACCAATGCCAAAAACAAATTAGTAGCATTCATACCACTAAATTATGACTTTTTGAATTAAAAGAAAACTATAAGATTACTGATAAATGACAATACAAATGTAACATTATATTCATTGTTACGGATACTTTCTGATTTAATCAACTTGTGGCATGGTTAACTGATGCATATAATTCTTAACATTTTTTTTTTTTATGTATGTATGCATATATGTGTGTATGTATGTATGTGTGTGTGTGTGTGTGTATATATATATATATATATATATATATATATATATATATATATATATATATATATGTGTGTGTGTGTGTGTGTGTGTGTGTGTGTGTGTGTGTGTATGTGTAGGTATGTATATGTATGTATATATATATATATATATATATATATATATATGTATATATATATATATATATATATATATATATATATATATATATATATATATATATATATATATATATATATATATATATGTATGGGTAGACCATTACAATAAATTTGAGGAAATACCTATGAATGCCACTCACACTATAAGGGAGATAGACAGCAAGCATATTATTTTTAAGATGCATAACCCTTCTTGCTACACAAAAGATATATTAAAATAAAAGATTTTCCTTTACAATTTAAACAAAACCAAATAGTTAAGTATTAAATCTATGTATAGTTGTGTTGCCTTAGTGTTTTATAAAATATTAAAAATAGATAAAGACTGTATTTAAGTAATCTGTAAAGACAGATACATGTATACTTAAAAGATATATAAGATACTTTTCATTATAAAACTACCATATGGCGGGGCCAGGGGAGGATGCTGAAATGCAGACTTAGAGATAAGCTTGAATGATTAGATCATTCAAGGATGAGATGTTTTTTCTCATGGAGGGGTTTGGTGATTGTTTATCTTATATTGTTCTCAGTTATGATTGTGTAATTTACTTTTATTGGGTCTCTATAATCTATTGTAATACTGTTGGAAGAAGAAAGAACAAGTAATTCTCTTCATGTACAAGCATCTACACATTGTTGCGAGTATATGAATATGGATAAAAGCAAAGCTAATATAAATCCAATTGCAAAATGTATATCTCTTAATGTAAATGGTTTAAATAATAGCTGCAAAAGGAGAAGTCTTTATAGATATTTAAAGCTATGTGTGAGGCAACTAGTATTTTTACAGCGGAAACACACCTTACACAGGAAGACATAAATAAAATAAACAATAAAAATTATACAATACTAGTAAGTTCCACTTATAATCAGAAGCGAAGGGAAGTAGCAATTTTGTGGAAAAACACTACTTTAATGCCTAAAATCATAAACACGTTCCATGACAACTCAGGAATGTTTTGTCTAGTGACAATCCCCGGGATTCATGAACCTTGCGCCAGGCGCCCGCATAGCGTTGGTGTTATAACGCCAAATATGGCCGTCGAGCGATTCAGGTATGAATAAATTCCACGTGCACTACCGGCGTGTGCTGGACCTGCGCCGCCCCCGGCGTAGGTATGCTAAACACACTGTGTGCGGTATTGCACCATGCAAATGAAGGCAAATAGCGATCCATGAAGTGGCGCGGGCGTGGCGTAAAACGCGGCAATGTAAGCCAAAAAAAGCGGTTTACATTTACCCAAACATGACCAAGGAGTAGCGGAAGGCTGTCATTGTCGGGTATCATACAGGTGTAAAACAATATGCCAATGGAGAAAGGCACCGAGAATGTCCAAAGAAAACATGCACAAAATGTAAATAATGACATAAATGGTATGTGCGTACAAACCTCAGCAGAACCCCGGGATATGTGCACAGAAGGTTCAAAGCAATGAAATAATATGACAATGTCCTAAAAGAGCAGTATAATACACATCAGCTGCACAAGCCACCACATACCCGCCAATAGTATGTATGTAAAGCTTCAACACACCAGCGCAAGGGTTGTCAGGAGTGGCGGCAGTGTTCGGCGCTGTAACCATGTATGCAGTCAATGCCATGCAAATGAGGCAGATAATAGTGAATCGCAAAACACACGCCGCCGGTGTAAGGATGGACAACGGCACAGCGGTGGTACACCGAGTGGCCTACACAGGATACACATGTCAATCGCAGAGGGTGTGCCACTGTAGGAGGAAGCACATTGGAGGCCAGCAAACATGGGCTGTACAATGCACATCACAACAGCAACAGGACAGGCGTGTGAGGAAATAGATGCTTGGCTGAAGTACATAATGCGTGCACACAGATGCATGTGCCGAGGATCTTCGTTCCAACCCAACGGTCATGTGGCCGGCCTCCCCGTCAACAACCCGCCGGATATATAGGAAAATGTCACGGAGAAATATGAGAAATGCGGAAACGGCAGTGTAAT